>NC_043010.1:64851791-64901791 GCF_006345805.1 Octopus sinensis
CAGAAGACGGAGACCGGTGTATGAACAACAAGCTGTTTATTTAATTTGACGCTCGGGAAAAATGAAACAGTCTTTTACGTTTCGAGCCTACGCTCTTCAACAGAGAGGAATATAAGAAAATAAACAGAGATAAACGGTTTGTGAAGAATATTCTTAAGGTCAACTTTTACTCATTCGCAGCTATTTTGACGCTTTACCCCTAATACAATTTTAGCTCAATCTTAAATCGGTTTTTGCATTATGATAAGCCAGTGGCAATCTACATTTTGACATTAAAAAATCGAAGCTTGGTTGAGTAGAAAAACTGTTGTAATAAAACAGTAGGGCCAAATATGGGAGAGTGACGCCTGATATTTTATTTGACTGGCAACTTCTCGGTTATTTGTAAAGCAAACTTCACTTCAGTTATATCTTTTGGAAAGAATTCGATGAAAGAATTTTGCTGACACCTCTTTAAAAGATATTTGATAGAAAAATGTCATGCAGCTTTTAAGTAGCCACAAACTTGGTAAGTGATGCCTAAAATCAAAATATGTCAGGTGTTTCAAAAGTAAACTATATTTAAATATATTTTTAAGAGAACTCAATGAGTAGAATCTTTTTTGGGGAAAATCTCTTTAAAAAATATTTGGAAAAAAGTGATAGTTTAGAAAAAGTGATAATTTGTTGTTTCCAACCTTTACTCACTCGCGGCCAATCCAATTTCTTTGCCCCTAATTCAGATAAGCTCAATATTAATTCGGTTTCTGCACTATGATGGACTAGTAGTAAGCTACATTTTGACATAAAATAATCGAATTCTGGTTCAGAGGAGAGAAAGTTATAATAAAAAATGTAGGCCCAAAAATGGGAGAGTAATGCCTGATATTTACTTAGATTCGTAATTTCTCAATCATTTGAAAAGCAAAACTGTACTTCAATTGTACTTTTTTTAAAAAATCGATGAGTAAAATCTTTGGGTGAATATCTCGTTGAAAGATGTTTGATAGAAAAAAGTTACGCTACTTTAAGCAGTCAAAAGTTGGTGCAAAAACTGCAAGGCTGCAGTAGTGTCCCTATTAAGAAGCAGCCGTAAGAAAAATAATCTAAATGTTTGACTATAGTAAACTTAAGCCTATTTAAATAATTAAATATGTTCTTGGTTTTATTTTCGGCAAAATTATTTTACTTTACTTTCATGCAGTTAAATATATTAAAAGAAAATAAAGATCATCTTTATAAAATTGTCTTAATAATAAATAAAGAATCATGAATCGAATTTTAAATTTAGCTGTAGCATTTTAAGCTTTTTCTTTTATTTTTGACCTACTACTTGACTGAAAGATGGTCGATCAGTATTGAATAGCTTGTCTTCTTTGAATATTTTATTTAATTTGCAACCCATTCAAATTTTATCTCAGCTGCAATTTTTTAATTGGAAGCAGTAATTGAAGTAGATGGTGAATATGCTCCCCAATAATCATTTAAAGATGTTTTTGTTACATGTTATTTCCCTGTTTATTTCTTGCTCGCATTTTTCATTCTAGTATATATACATATGTGAGTGTGTGTATACATATCCATATATATTATATTATGTTATATATACAAAGGCATATGTATTTACATTTTCACTAAATTGTAACTATACTTACTGGTGCACCGCTGTAACGGGGTTTATAAATATGTATACCAAACTCTAGTATTTTCTTGTATGTTTTTCCTTTTTTTAAATCATGTACATATTGTAGCGATATTATGTTATGGCAACGCTAGGACAGGGGACATAAACACAGAGAAAACGCATTTTTGTGAGCCGGTGAAAACGCTGATAGTCTTACAAACAGGTTCACAGATAAATACACACGCTCACACACATACACACACACAGAAACAATTTATTCATATATGTATGTATACCTATCTCTCTCGCCTTCTCTCTTTCTCCTTCTATCTGTCTATCTAACTATCTATCTATTTATCTATCTATTTATCTATCTATCTATCTATCTATCTATCTATCTATCTATCTATCTATCTATCTATCTATCTATCTATCTAATTATCTATCTATCTGTGTCTGTGTGCGTGAGTGTATATAAACACGCACACACGCATATACATTTGTATGTGTAACGTAATAGCTTAGAAAAAAAGCCCCATTGGTTTAATATCTAGCGTGGACTAGACATTTCTTCAGTTTTTATAAACGATAACTATTCACTGCAAAGAATGTTTTTTAAACACAAGAACGCCGGTGATAGTTGAAGAAATATTCCTCTTAAAAAATTATGGTCGGGCGAGTTGTCTTCCTTCGCTTGGTAGCTAGGTTTTCCAATTTTGAAGTAAAAATGTCCGAAAACGTGGACAACTCCCCACGGCTTCCGCGCTGGTGTTCAGGTAGCCTCCTGGCTCATGTGAGTTCATGAGAATAATATATATATCTGCCATACACAATTTACACAGTCTTGTTCCATTGCAATAGAGTTCACAAGGTTCCAGTAATTTCCACCTGATGTTAAAGGGCGTATACACACACATATATATATATTCACACACACACACACACACACACACACACACACACACACACACACACACACACACACACACATACACGCATATATGTGTATATATATGCGCATAAGCGCAAATACATACACACACAGGTACACAAGAAGGATTTCAGTATATGTTGTGTCTACTAATTTCCTTCGAAAGCAGTTATCGATTTGAAAGTATAGACTGAAATAGTTGCTTCAAATCAGATGTCTGTTACAACATGTATGTACGTATATGTGCGTTTGTATGTATGTGTTTGTGTGTGTGCGTTTATGTGTGTGTATATATATATATATACGTTCATATTTTAATTTATATAAATATGTATATATGTATATGCGTATACATCTGTGCATGTATATATAAGAAGAGGGGGAGAAGGGAAGAGAGAGAAAGAGAGAGAGAGAAAAAAAAGAGAGAGAGCTGGGCTTCGTAGAGAAAACATGAAACATCAAAACTACATTATCAAATAATTAGGATATGCATTAATTACCACTAAATCATGTAATCAACATATATGGAGACAGTAATTAAAAAGAAAGAAAGAAAAAAGAAAAATAATAACATACCCGTAGAAATCTGTTTGGCTGAAAGTATCAATAGGATTCCACTGCAGAAAACGATTACATTCACCGCAGACATTTCTCACAACTTCTATGTCCAAAAGAGTAACCAAATCTGATAAGTCTCTGATTAACTATAAACATTTTCAATAATCATATCCGGAATAGAGAAAAACAATGCAATAGCTATTTTTTTTGTCTCCCTCTAAGAGGAAGAACGGAAATACCTACTTATTAAGGGCCCTCTATACCATTTCAATGTATCTATACACGGATGTACAAGTTTATTTCTAAGTGGATCTATACAGATTCCGTGACATATGTCAGCAACGTATAATTATGTGTGCGTGCATGTAAATGTGCGTATGTTCAAATATGTATGTGTTGCGTGCGTGCGCGCGCGTGTGTGTATGGGTGTGTGTGTTTACCCAAACCTATAGCTGTAATTCGATTGCGTGTGTAACTCTTTAGAAAATTATAATTTTCCCCAAGTTAAGTGACGAAGTAGCCACAAGTAGATGTTGGAACCTCTCTTTGCCTTTTCGTCATTAACCGCGTGGAATAACAAGAATTTCGTGACAATATAAGTAGATTTAGAAGAGTTTCTATATACATATATAGATAAGCATATACATGCAAGAATACATACATATAAATATATACATATATATAGAAACAGTGATGCTCTAGAAGCTGACACAAAACCCCAAAACTGAACAATAAAATAGCATTCACCTGCAACAAGAAACCTCTGCAATCGAAAACACATAGCCATTAAATTTCTCTTTTGCAAGTTCATTAAAAATAATGGCAAAACAAAAATAAATGAAAATGGCTCAGCCGATCATCCGCCCAAAGAAACTATCATACAAATAAAACATATCGCTAATGAACTCCATCAACAACAAAAACTTTGAGAAAAGATGGCTCTCGACAAATTTTGAAAGGAAACCCAGGAGTGGCCGTGTGGTAAGTAGCTTGCTAACCAACCGCATGGTTCTGGGTTCAGTCCCACTGCGTGGCATCTTGGGCAAGTGTCTTCTGCTATAGCCCCGGGCCAACCAATGCCTTGTGAGTGGATTTGGTAGACGGAAACTGAAAGAAGCCTGTCGTATATATGTGTGTATATATATATGTATGTGTGGTGTGTTTTGTGTGTCTGTGTTTGTCCCCCTACATTGCTTGACAACCGATACTGGTGTGTTTATGTCCCCGTCACTTAGCGGTTCGGCAAAAGAGACCGATAGAATAAGTACTGGCATACAAAATAAGTCCCGGGGTCGAGTTGCTCGATTAAAGGCGGTGCTCCAGCATGGCCGCAGTCAAAATGACTGAAACAAGAAAAAAAAAAAAAAAAAGAAACGGCTAAGAGCAAATTGCAATGAAGAAGAATTTTAAACGATTGACGTACAGATGCAAACAGAAATTTCAAAAGCTTCCAAGGCTGGGAAAACAATATTAAACTTTGGAGAGAAATATGTGGAAAGGAGGAATTAACATCGCTTCAACGTTAGGAGAGAAGTGCTCTTTCGTTCTCCAATTATGAATCTCATTTCGCAAACGACTTCTCTACCGAGAATTTATTGTGATTCAGCCAAAACAGCCCTACTGATAAAATAACCTTGCTTAAATTCCTCATTCCTCTCACTCCCTCATAATTTCATTTCTTTTTTCTTTTAGTACTTATTTCTCTCTACATTTATATTCTATTCTCCTATTGTGCTTTCAACATATTCTTATTCAATCTTCCATGCGTTAACCTGCACCTCCTTGCGACAATGTAAACTTTCATTTAATCAAGATATCCTTGGTCTGTAGAAAAGCCAGCGGTATACACCTCGCTAGGATATTTACCACTTCTGAGGTTCCTGCCGCTATGGTCCATGTGCAGCCCGCACCGTATCTGCTCTATACTATAACTCTTGTACATACACACACAAACACACACACACACACACTCTCACACACACACCACACACACACACACACACACACACACACACACATGCACACACACACACACACACACACACACACACACATATATATATGCCGTTGGCACGTAAAAGCACCATCCGCTCGTGTCCGTTGCCAGCCTCGCCTGGCCCCCGTGCCGGTAGCACGTAAAAGCACCATCCGTTTGTGTCCGTTGCCAGCCTCGCCTGGCCCCCGTGCCGGTGGCACGTAAAAAGCACCCACTACACTCACGGAGTGGTTGGCATTAGGAAGGGCATCCAACCGTAGAAACACTGCCAAATCTGACTGGGCCTGATGAAGCCTTCCGGCTTCACAGACCCCAGTTAAACCGTCCAACCCATGCTAGCATGGAAACGGACGCTAAATGATGATG
Source organism: Octopus sinensis (assembly GCF_006345805.1). Lineage (NCBI taxonomy): Eukaryota > Metazoa > Mollusca > Cephalopoda > Octopoda > Octopodidae > Octopus > Octopus sinensis. The sequence continues at coordinate 64,857,246 of NC_043010.1, forward strand.
ATGATGATGATGATATAAATGATGATATATGATGATGATGATATGGGTATAGGTCAGTGGCTAAGGTTGGTGTGAAGCTGTGGTATTTCCAGAGAAGCACACGGCCTGACTGCTGGGCTATCAACACTGTCAGGATTCAGGCTAAAGCCGGCATACTTCAGGTGTAGTTTCACTGTGATTACACCATCATATGGGTTTGGCGAAGTGTAAATAACCTAATGAAAAGAAAAACAAAAAAACTTCTGTAACGCATCTTTAATTATAAGTGACTAATGTTTTCCGTACTGTCTCCATTTGCAAAAGAAGTTTACGCGAAAATTCTAAAGGAAAAATTACGTAATAGCGCAGGAGTGCTGTGTGGTAAGTAGCTTGCTCACCAACCCCATAGTTCCGGGTTCAGTCCCACATATGGCATCTGGGTAAGTGTCTTCTACTATAGCCTCGAGCCGACCAAATGTTTGTGAGTGGATTTGTGAGTAGACGGAATTGAAAGAAGCCCGTCGTGTATATATATATGTATGTGTGTGTGTGTGTTTGTGTGTGTATGCGTGTTTGTGTGTATGTGTCTATGTTTGTCACCACCACCCCATCTCTTGACAACCAATGCCGTCGTGTCTACGTCCCCATAACATAGCGTTTTCGGCAAAAGAGAGCGGTAGAATAAGTGTTAAGCTTACAAAGAATAAGCCCTGGAGTCGATTTGTTCGACTAAGGGCGGTGCTACAGCATGGCCGCATCAAATGAGTGGAAAAAATAAAAGAATAAAAAAAGAGAATAATATTTGCGCTTAGACGTTGGAGAATCACTCATCAGTCTTTCACGAAAGGTGTGCTGTTTGTTGTCAGATCTTGTTGTTAGGAAATTTCGGGAGGAGATAAAAAAAAGTAGCGTTGATGCGGATGAGTAGTGTGGGGTAGATATTATGTGACGGGTTGGGGAATCAAGAGCGGGGATACGTATAATGATAGAAGAGAGAAAGGAAGAATGCTGGAGGAAAACGATCAGAAGACGAAATTGAAGTAGAAGAGGGAGAAGAGTAATAATAAAATAATAATAATAAAAATAATAATAATAATAATAAATAATAGTAATAATAATAATAATAAATAATAAGAAGAAGAAAGCTCTTATCGGCTTATTCTTCACACCATGTTTTTGGTTTCACCATTGACCTTCCATGTCAATTCGTTCCACCATTCTAAATTCAGTTCCCAAAATTCTAGAATTTATAATTTTTTTCAATAATTTTTTCTATAAATTATAATATCTACCAACTTTTCTTCTTTCTCTTAGTCTACTTGATGCCTGCCTTCCTATCATTCTTTTCCAGGTTTCAGCCTCACGAACTAAATATATTTATGTATTGTAGATTTTGTAATTTATAGTTTTTTTCACATTTCACCTGATCCTACATGAGTATTATAGTATTCTTTAATTCTTATTCATTTCAACCCCACATGTATTTTCCTCTCTAGATGTTTTTATTTAAATCTCTACTTCTGCTTTGAATTATGTAACGTAATTTATATATTTTTATATAACACACGCCCCTTCACGACTTAACTTAAACCGCTCACGTAGGTTTAGATACTTAATGCAGATATAACGTGAGCTTATAACAATATTTATAACTCCATGTTTTTCATTTTTCATTTTTCACCAGATCTTTGATAATAATTTAAATAATTTTTATTTCAGTTCTTATTACATCCACATATATTTCTCCGATTCGTTGTTTTCATTTCCGATAGGTGCCCTATATATGAAACCACTATTCAAATTTATTAGGACACATGTGCACCTCAAATCATATAGATCTCAAATATGAAGCCCTACAAATCTGCTGCGGATATAGTTTATTTTACTTCCGCCGCTTCGTGACTCTTATCTTAACTTATGTATTATATATCTGTTTAAACTGACACAGTGTACATTTACCCGTTTCATGCCCTACAATAGTCTGCCCATGAGACGTTATTTATTATTCATTTATATGACTCTGTAAAATAGGTGAGTAATCCGTTACATATTGAAGGTGGTATATCTGGGTGTGTGTATGGGTATGTATATCTATCTATCTATCTATATCTATCTATCTATCTATCTATCTATCTATCTATCTATCTATCTATCTATCTATCTATCTATCTATCTATCTATCTATCTATGTGTATGGCGGTGTGAGTCATATGTATGTGTGTACATATATGCATGTGTACATAAATGTATATGGATACACAGATATCTATGTATGTGTGTGCATGTATGAATATGTATATGCATACTTGTGTCTGCATGAGTGTATAAATATATATAATATATACTATGAATGCATATGTGTATGTATATCATGTAAACAAAAATTGAATTCTCTTTATAATAGTGATGTTTTAAGCATACTTCACTATATATGGGCTGTATTAAGAAGTGCTCATTGCGAGTTAAAGCGAAGATAAGAGAAATGATAGAAGGAGCGTATCTAAGGAATCAACACAAATTCCAAAGCATCATTTAAAGCACACAACGAAATAAACATACATATAAATTTACATAACTAAATCAATAAAATTACTTGTAAAAATTATGAGAAAACTATGCATCATGTATGTCATGTATATACACACACCACACACCACACACACACACACACACACACACACACATATATATATATATATTATATATATATATATTATATACCAAATATATATATTGTTGTGTTTAGGAATGGTCATTTTGCCAGTTTAGCCAATAAAAACACAAACACATATATATTTGTGTTACTTTCCTTCAGTGTTATTTATTTTTTGCATTAACCTAATCCTATTTCGGCCAGAGTTCTGTCGTCACACCCCTGTGACCGCATCATACAACAATATATCTTTCAACACACGACTTCACATAAAAAACTCTTGCACAACAAATACACACACACACACAAACACACTCACATACACACACACACACTCACACACACACATACACATATATATATATATATATTAATAAAAGGGATTCCAACCTTGTCTGATTTTCACGTTTTATTTACAATCTTATAATGACATTGTATAATATAATATAATATAATAAAATAAAATAAAATGATAGAATGTTAACTGTTCATTCTGATTGAACTAGTACTTTCATGCATTAAATTCTGCAATCTTCAGGTTCATGTAGGAGTGGTGACAGTCATGCTTCACAATTTTTGACTGCAGCGAGATGATTAAATCTGTGCCTTAAATACAGCTGTTTATCAATGAAATTCTTTTCTCTGATCTTCCTCTCGATTTCACTTGGGCTGTGTAATTTGTAGAATGGAAATATTATATATATTTTCCGACCACATGTTGCTAGGTGGTTACTCAAAGGTATCTGACGGACCTCTGGGTCTCTAATCTGTTGTCGGTGTACACGTGAGCATCTGATAGTGCATTTCCCGTCTGACCTATATATATTTCTTCACAATTTGGGCATTTGATGCAGTAAATTAAATTTCTGCTTTTGCAGTTCATATTCGCGTTTGTGAATATTTTCCCGGTTTTTGTGTTTATATATTGGCCGGTATGTATGAATTGGCATGTGCCACATCGGCTATCATTGCATTTAGATACAGTGAATGTTTGGTCTTTGTTGCTAAGGTCAAATTTTGCCTTTGTTAGTAATTTTTTCAAGTTTTTAGGCTGTCTTTTACTAAGAACCATAGCTCGATCCGTGATTATGTCTTTTAATTCATTACTTTGAGCAATGATTGGTAGGTTTGCTTTGCAATGTTGAGGATATTCTGGTGACATGGGTTGTGTGTCACTATGAATGGTATGACTTGTTCTTGTTTTCCTCTTCCTTGGTGTCCTAAGTTGTTGTATGGGTATTTTATAGCCCGCTGTATGCCATTTTCTATAAGTAGAGATGGGTATTTTTGTTTGAGTAAAAGTCTCTTAGTTCTGTTAGGCGTTTGTTCCTGATATTTGCATCTTCTATAATGTACAATTCCTCTGGCTAGGCAGCATGGGATGTTGCGTTTGTATGTGGTGGATGGCACGACTTAAAAATTCAGGTATTTATGTGTGTCTGTGTTTTATAGTATATATCTGTGGTGATGGCGGTGTCTTTTTTAATTACCATTATATCTAGGAATGGTAATTTGGTACTACTCATCTCCTTTGTAGATTGGAGAGATGGGTGTAGGTTGTTCAGGAGGATATTGACCTCTTCCAGAATATTTAGAGAGTCTGTCCAGACTATGAAGCAGTCGTCAAGGAAATCATTTATATTGTAGCTGTGCTGCTTATTTTTCACTCCTGTCGAAGCTTTAGTGTTGTTGTTGCTGCTGCAGCTGCGGTTGTTATTGTTGCTGCGGCGTTGTTGTTGTTGCTTTTTCGTAGCAGTCGGGGCAAGGTGGTGATGGTAGAGGTGTCAGAATTGTTTGGCAGTGGCGTCAGAACGTTCACGTGTGCATCGACAGCAAATGAGAGACCCGATGTCCGTCAGATACCTTGAGTAACCATCAAGCAACATGTGGTCGGAAAATCTTAATAATATTTCCATTCCACAATTTACACAGTGCAAATGAAATCGAGAGAAAAACCAGAGAAAAGAACTTTATTGATAAATTCCAACCCAAGCTAAATATTTTTACTGCTAGGACCACTACCACTAACAACAACAACAGTACTAAAGGTTCTCATGATGACGATAGCAGGAAAAAATACTAGCTAAGTCAAGAGAAAAGTCAGTAAAAATAATCTTATTTAGGGTTTAAAGTTCTATTACAACAGCTACTCCTACCACCATCACCACCGTCAAAATTTACAACATTTCTAAAAATAACGAAACAATTACTATTTTGGCCAAGGTAAAAATACAAGTCTTTGACATGTTCAACAAACTGTGAAGCGTAAATCAAGCACCAATCAACTCAGGTAATTTAGTGAAGCCACACACTGATTGGTCACTTAACATTTCTGGAAGCCCATACTCACTTCAAGCACACACACACTTCTTATATATATATATATATATATATATATATATATATATATATATATATATATAATAGAAATAGTAAAAGTGAAAAAACTACACCGGGTTAGGTGTGTGTATGTATGTCTTTGGTGATTTTTTAATGGTTTCATTTATAATTCGACTTTATGAATTTTTGCAGACCATAGAAAAGGCTAGGTTTGCATTTAAAGTTTGTTAGAAAGTCAATCTCTTTGGTTGTTAGTTCCTTTTCATGGGTTTTAATTAGTGAAGATAGAGTTTTCATTATTTTTTGTGGGGTGTAGTTGGTAATTTTTTCATAATGTAGGTCGTCATCAAGCAAGAAATTACAAGATTTCTGTAGTATATGTATCCATTATTACAACTGCATTTCCCTTGTCTACTTCCTTAATGGTTATATCCTCATCATTTTGACGTTCTATCAGTTCTTTCCATTGTGTAGTGTTAAAATTTGAGTTAACTATCTGTTTATGTATAGTATGGTAGGGAAAGTTCTCAATGTGGTTACAGAATTCGTCAAGATCTTTATTTCTTCCTCTGTGTGGGATGTGTTCACTTTTGTTCTTGACTAGTGATTCATCTTCAGTATTGAAACTGGTTGATGCTTCTGCTAGTCTTAATTTTCTGCAAAATTCTGTTATATTATCCTTGATTTCATTTAGGTTGGCTCTGCGTGGAGTTGGTGTAAATTTGAGCCCCTTTGAGAGGATGTCAATTTTTATGTTAGAAAGAGGTTTGGTTGAAAGATTGATTATCTTCGGTTTTTCCTTATTACTAGGTTCCAGCCTGTGTCCTGGTGTCTCTGGTCCCTGGCTAAAAAATGTTGGGTGTAATTTTGTTTGTATGAGTTGTCTGTGAGGTTGTGATATTGGGTCGGGGGAATGGTGGTATTGTTGCCCCCGATCGTTGTGTGTGTGTGGGAATCTATGGTTGTTTTTGTTTGTGGTGTGTGTAAAATTTCTGTATGTGAAATATTTTTGTTTCGAACTGCTTGTATGTGGGATGTTGCTGGACATAGTGTTTTTTTGCGTTTGTCTTGTGTTCAGTGGGGACCAGTAATTTTGGTTCATGGGGTAGTAGCGACTTGTGTGTGGTGTATTTCTTATTCTAGTGTCGTTTTGTGCTGTATGGTGGTTGGGTCTGGTATTAGGATGTTGTTGGTGTGTTCTGTTTTTGGTGTAATTTATTTCATAGACGCGTCGTCTGTCAGCTAGTTCCCTGTTAGGTCTTGCGTGGTTTGCAAAGGTTGGTTGTGGGTGATTTCTGTTTTTAGTGTGTGGAGGATAGTTGGGGGTTGTTCGTGGGTTGATTGATTGATTGATTGATTGATTGATTGATTCTAGTTTCAGCTTATGAGCTGTGGCCATGCTGGGGCACCGCCATTTGGTGTTGCTACTTGGTATCACTTCATGGAGGCTTTCTAGCAACTGCTATTTGGTGCATGAGAGAGTTCGATGCAGCTGCCCTCATCTGCCCCTCCTGCCGTGAAGTTGGTTCATCTGGGACACCTGACAGGAAGAGATCCAGCTTCATTTTAAAGACATCTGTATCCACCCCATGCAGGTTTCTCAGGTTCTTCGGGAGGATATTGAAGAGCTGTGGGCCTCGGAAGCCCAGGCTATCACAGAATCTTGTCCTACATCTTGATGGCAGGTTTGGAGTCCTAGGCACCACGCAGTGGCGCCCAGTTCTGGCATTTGCGTAACTCTCGATGCCAAAGTTCAGGACACTTCCCTCCGGATCTTCCAGATGTATATTATGGCATATCTTTCCCGCCTACGCTCCAGGGAATATAATTTTAATCTCTTGAGTCTTTCCCAGTAGCTTACATTCTGCATAGAGGCTATCTTCTTCGTGTAGCTTCGTTGGATCGCCTCAAGTTCTGTGATCAACTTGACACTGGATGGTGACCATAGCTGAGAGCAATAGTCAAAGTGGCTTAGGACAAGTGTCTTCCAGAGGACCATCATGGTTTCTTGTTCTCTTGTTCTAAAGGTTCTAAGAATCCATCCAGCCAGCCGTCTACATTTCATTGTCAGTTTAGCAACATGTACATGAAAGGTCGCGTCATCACTCATGTGAATACCCAGGTCACGCACTGATTGTGCCTCTGGGATTGCAATCCCTCCGGGTCCAGTGTATTCATTGGGTATTGCATTCAGTTTTGCATGCTGATAGTATAAAGCTTGAAACTTTCCAGCATTGAACTGCATGCTATTCTTTTCAGCCCACTTGTATATTTCGTCCAGCTCACATTGCAGGTGTTTAGTGTCCTCAGGGTTCTGTATTGCCTGTGAAACTTTTGTATCATCTGCATAACTTGTGATCGTGGCTCTCTGCGTGGCTGAGGGCATGTCTGAGAGGGCCATTATGAACAGTAGTGGTCCCAGAACAGTGCCCTGCGGAACACCGCTCACTATTTGTGTGTTAATGGAGGTGGCCCCATTGGCTACTACCACCTGACTTCTATCCTTCAGAAAGTCATGAAGCCATTCTCCCAGTTTTCCAACTATGTTGAGATCACGCAGTTTGTGACATATCATTCCATGATCGACTTTATCAAAGGCCTTTGCAAAGTCGAGATATATCACTTCCACATTTGAGTGGTTGAGCAGCCGTTTCAGCACCCAGTCATAGTGTTGTAGGAGCTGAGTTAAACAGCTTCTCCCTGGTCGGAAACCATGTTGGGTGTCGGGCAGCAAGTCATTCTCTTCAAGGAAGGTGATCAGCTTCCTTCTGACTATTCGTTCCATGACTTGCTGATGTGTGAGGTCAGAGAGATAGGTCTATAGTTCTTGGCTTCCGCTCTGCTACCTCCTTTATGAATGGGGCATATTTTACCTTCCTTCAGTTTTCCTGGAAGTTTGCCAGCTGCAAGGAAGCTCTGAAAGAGGAACTGCAGTGGTCTTGCTAGGGCTCTCTTACATGCTTTTAGGAGGATTGCCGGGAATCCATCGGGGCCAGTAGCTGAGTCTGTTTTCATTTCATCTATAGCCTTGGTTACATCGTCTTCCTTTATATCGATGTAACCTATCGTCGCCGCCTCTGATTTTATATCTGCAGTGGTAAAAAAGTCAGTTGGATTGGTGATTTGGAGATGCCCAAGGGGTGGAGTGAAAACACTCTTGAATTGCTCATTCAGTATTTCACTTACCCTCATTGGTTTTCCTGTAAGTGTGCCATCCTTTTCGAGGAGTGGCCCTATTCTACAGTGCACTGTAGCTGTTTCTTTGGCATACCTGTAGAAAGCTCTGGGGTTAGATTTTATGTTTTCTATAGCCCAGGCTTCTTTGTCTGCTCTTTCTTTTTCATGGGAGAGTTGCAGACATTTTTCGATTTCCAACAGTTTATTTTTAGGCGGGACTTTTCACTGCTTTCAATCTGTTTGTTTAGGCGATTTGAAAATTTCGTACGCGTCTCATTAAAATTTTCCTCTCTCTGGGGATTTTGTTCTTGTGTACAGTGGCCTTTCTCTCTGGGACACATTTGTAGCATATGGCTTGCATTACAGACATGAATTGTTGAAGTTTCACGTCGATGTCTGGCGAGGAGAGACATTTAGGCCAGTTTTGTTTGAGGATCTCTTTCTCAATTTGTTTCCAGTTTGCCTTATGGTAGTTCAAGCTGGAAAGATTTTGAGGGTTTCTTGTAGGCTGCATGTCCGTGCTCTCTTTTGGCCCGTACATGGTCAGCTCTATCATGTTGTGATCCGAGAGTAGTGTCGGTGTCACTTTCACATTATGGATGAGATCCATGTCATTTGTGAAGCAGAAATCCAGTGGGTTACCTGCCCTGGTTGGTTGGAGTATTACCTGCTCCATGTACAGGGTGTTGATGAGGTTCAGGAGGGACCTCGCCTGTCCTCGTTCACATCTTGTCATTCCTGGGAGAGAAAAGCCCTCGGGCCATCTGACATTGGGCAGATTGAAGTCTCCCATAAGAAGCACAACCTATGTGTTGTTCTAATGTGGTTAGAATTTCTTCTATTTTTATAAGGCAGTCTTCAAACTTGCCCACATGGCTTGGGGCATCTGGAGGGCGATATGTAGCACACACAACTACATCAAGTTGCCTAATATGTACAATTAGTGTGTCACACACCGAGTTTGAGTATGACAAGAGGACCTGGGGTGTGAGGTCCTCCCGGATGTACATAGCAACACCTCCATGACTCCTTTCTTTCCTTTCCTGTTGTTTGGTTTTTCTTTTTTATGTTTTGTAATTTTCTTAAGGAAGGGATTATTTGTACCCAATTCATTTTTGAAAGTTGAACTATATTTTTGGAAGAAATCCATGTTTTTCTCCCAGCGTAGGAGAGAATTTCTCTCTTCTTTTTCACAGGTATCCTTCCAATGATCTAATGTATTTTCGAGGGGTTGTCCCTCGGTATGTTTCTGTATTATATTGTGCATCTCCTCGTCGATGCTTTTAAATTTTTCCTCATTTGTGGAGGCCCTTAGTCTTAGAAGCTCTATTTCTGATCTTAATTGAACAGAGCTGACTTTTCCCTAATAGTTCTCTGTCCGTCAGGCTCGTTAGGAATTAATTTTATCTGGAATTTGCGTGGGAGGATATTGGTGTTGAGTTCATCCATCCCTCGTATATATCTGCTTTGTTGGAATTTGTTATCATGTTCTAGAAGGCGAGTTTTCTGTTGTGCAGGTTTGTATTCCAAATGTTTCCTATTTTTTCTTTTTGCTGGGTTAATTTGGGTGCGTATGATGTCCTGCTGTGTTTCATTCATTTGGTGTGTGTTTATTATTTTCGGATTTGTTGATGAAAATTGAATTTAGTGTTGTGTATAACAGTTGCAAATCCTTACTAACCTGGTCAGTGTAGCGAGTTTGTATCTTCATTGCTTTTACTTTCCCGGGAGAGTAGGTTTGATTCCTCGATTTTGTTGTTCGGGGTAATGAGCTGTGTATTAATACTTTTCAGTTCTTTGAGTATTCCTCATTTGTATTTTTATCCGAGGTGTTGGTCTTCTGTGGCATTTTCGGTCTCACGTGTTTAATATATAGATAAGAAAGTTGGTTTGTGAAAGCACGTGGTTGAATATATAGAAAATAGTAAAAAGTGAAAAGACTACAGAAGGCTTAAATGTTAAAAAATATATATTTGCGTCAATATGTCTGAAGAATATTAAAAAATTTTTTCTCTTATAATGGCATAGTTTAGAAGAAAGACCGGTTTCGCGTTTAGCTTTTCAAATTTCTTGCGACGTTATGTTTATGTTGAATAGAGTTATCGGTATGTTTATGTTCAAAAGAGTTCTAAATAAGGGGAGGTAATGAGTGATTTCTTCTGGTGTAAGGGAGATAATCGCTTAAATTTTTTTTCCTTTCCCTTGGTGTGAATTTCTCTGTATCAGTATGTTGGGATGGTTAAGTCTGGGCTTGTACTTTTCAATGAAGAATGTTTCCTTGTTTAGTCTAATTTGTGTTGATGATCCGATAGCACATTGGTAAAATGGAAAGATTAAAAATTGTGGTAGTAGTTGCTTTGCGCATTTCTCAATGCGCTCACTAAAAGGTATCATTCTGTATTCTGGGAATGCAATCTGTTGTCGATGCAGTGTGCATCTACGTCTAAGTGATAGTCCCGTGGATCCCACGTAGTCTTGGTGGCAGCCCGAGCATTTTATGACATAAATTATGTTTTCAGAGGCACAAGTAAAGTTAGATTTGATCTTGAATATCTGTCCCTCTTTAAAGAGGAATTCTGATCCTTCTAGCAGGTTTGGACATGTTGCACAGTTCGATCTACCACATTTTTTTTACTTTTGCATCCGTAATTTCAGAAGACAATTTTGCCTTTGTGAGAATCTTTTTAAGTGATTTAGGTTGTTTGTAGCTTTTAATGATTTGGTGTATGTTTAGAATTTCCTTTAATTTGGGGTCCTTATGCACAATAGTGTCAGAACAAAATACCAGGAACTTTAGACTGCAAGAACTCAAAAACACCCTAATTGATAGACATTACCCAGCTCAACTCATAGAGGATGGGATCAGACGTGCAACAGAAATCAACATAGAAACTTTAGGAAAAGTTCAACACAACAACACACCTACCCCGAAAATACTAGCTTACATATCTACATACAACCCTAGAAACAAAGAAGCCTTCACCATCATCACCCAGAATTTACCAATACTTCATAAGGACCCCAAATTAAAGGAAATTCTAAACATACACCAAATCATTAAAAGCTACAAACAACCTAAATCACTTAAAAAGATGCACACTGCATCGACAACAGATTGCATTCCCAGAATACAGAATGATACCTTTTAGTGAGCACATTGAGAAATATATATATATATATATATATATATTGATAAAACGGTAAGATAACAAAAGAAAGAAAGAGACCTCAATATTATGTAAATAGAGGAAATTTATCTATACAATATGTTACATTACTCGGTAGTCAAGATAAACTCTGAGTTTCAGATGCCGAAGTGGAAATCCACACACCATCTCTTCGGTTATCTGGCTATTTGAAAACGTTATGAAAAATACCGTTAAAATGAAGGGAAATTACTCTGTTATAACTCTGCTTGCCTGCGTACTTATACATCGCTCGCATTTTTCGTCATAAAAATTATATAAAATACATAAAAATATATAAAAATATATAAAAATATATAAAATCTTCTTGGGACATAACACAGAAAGCATGTTCTATCCGTTTTCTTTAGGGGACCAAAACGTAACAGAAATTTAGTCACATGTGGGCATGATCCGAAAAGCTCTGTCCTTGTATTTAGACATGTGGTAGGGTCTAAGCTGCTTTTCCAGATAAGTCATCTTTCCATGTCGCATAAACCGCACCTTCCGCTGCCGTTAGTATAGGGCTTACATCTGGCCAAAATCTTCCATTGTATGTTATAATCGACACCTTTATCTCTTAAAGACCAAATATGATTGGATAATTGTGTCGCTTTTCTTTTGTTCCAGTGCCTAAAGCTCAAAGTGTGGTTATTGAACCTGGCCTTGAAATTACCCTCTGTCAGGCCCACGTATTTCTTCGTCGAAACGGTGTCTTTAGTGGTTATAGAGTTTACGGTAGCTTCATATATGATGGTCTTCATATATGACTACCGAGTAATGTAACTATTATATATATATATATATATATATATATATATATATATATATATATTTATATATATATATATATACTAGCAGTATCGGCCGGCGTTGCTCGGGTTTGTAAGGGAAAATAACTATATAAGCATTTTTAGAGAGTTACTTCCCTTATAGATGCCAATTCGGGCTTTCTTAGCCATTTCTGTTTTGGTGTATTCAAGCCATGAAGTCGTTGTTCTAAAAGAACGTGGTCTCCTTGACAACGCATTACGACGTTGATTTCCTTAAACTCCCTTCCCCACAGCTTCACGATGGAGAGAAGAAGGGGGAGAAGCAAACAGGTGCAGGTGTGACCATGGACGCCAACTCCGCCGCCATCGACACACGAAAAATTATGCATTAAAATGGAATGAAAAATGATGTTAAATTATCTTTTAAATCGTAGACTCATCGTAGACGCGCGCTAATACTCAGACGGGCTCGATATGAATCACGACTATAAGATACCCGGTTTAGGTTAAACTGCACCGCAAAATGTGGGAGGAGTTAGGAATCTAAATCGAAGGGGACAGACACTCACACAACTAGAGTTTTATATATATATATATATATATATATATATGTGTGTGTGTGTGTGTGTGTGTGTGTGTGTGCATGTATACATACGGTAGTAGCGAATACTTAGCGCGTCAAAGTTAAGCACCGCATTTTGAGGATAGGTATATTCTGACTCAGTAATGGATAGACTATCTGTTTAATCTATCAATCAATCTATCTATATTAAAGTTGTACACACACACATATACACACACACACACATAATGTACACACACGCGCTCGATCGTTTGTACGTATACATTATACATGGAGAGTGAATTGAACAGTTGCCGTGTGTCCTTTAAATCGCTAAACTGGCTGTACACTGGAACGCCTACACATTTAAACAGATCAATCAGTGATGAGACTGGAAATGATATTTATTTGAAGCTAAGGCGGTAGGCTGGCAGAAACCCTTACACGCCGGGCGAAATGCTTAGCAGTATTTCGTGTCTTTACTTTCTGAGTTCAAATTCCACACAGATTGACTTTGCTTTTCCTCCTTTCCGGATCTATAAATTATGTGCCTATTGCGTACTGGGGTCAATCTAATCGACCTGGCCTTCTCACCTCAAATTTCGGTCCTTGTGCCTAGAGTATAAAAGAATATTTATTTCAAACTTTGGCACAAGGCCACCAAGTTCGGGTGAGGAGGGTTAAATCGATTACTTCTACCATAATTCTCAACTGGTACTTGTTTTATTGACCACGAAAAGATAAACGCAAACTCAACTTTGGGCGGAATTTGAACTTAGAATGGTAATGACGGGGGAAATGCCGCTAAGCATTTTGCCTTGTGTGCTCGCCGCCCTTATGCAGGCACATAATAGTGGTAAAACTATTGAAAGATTATACTACTATATACTACTAGACTTGAATATCTGGGTAAGTGAGCGCTCTAAGTGTTTCTAAAGTATTGTGCTTTCCATATAAGTTACATTGAGTGACACCCCTTTCACCAATTGTCAAATGGAGATAGTAGTAACTCTGATGGCTTCCGATATTTCTATCAATATATTTCTATCAATATATATATATATATATATATATATATATATATATATATATATATATATATATAATCTGAAGGACTTGACATTTGCCGTTGTTAGATAGGTATGAACAGTTTTGTTTGTTAATCTGACTTAACTTACTGCAAGGGTTTACCTTTATTTTTTCCAAGTGATTTTGTATTATTTCTGTTGCCAAGCAGATGCTAGTTTAACGTTGGATTCCTTTAGTTAGTTAGTTAGTTAGTTAGTTAGTTAATTTGGCTCAAAAGCAAATAGCAAGGCCATGTAGGGGGACATGGAGTTAAGTACAGGGTGGTGTTCATGTAAAGAGTTCAGGCCACTTGAGGTCCAGGGAGGCTTTGAACAAAGCGGTCGTCGGCATCTTCACCATCTCATCTGGCAGCTTGTTCCACGGATCCGCAACCCGGACGGAGAAAGCTCCTCTCCTTCGATCGAGATGAAATCGTCGCAGGTAGAGCTTTTCGGAATGACCCCGCAGCCGACGCTCCGGAGCAGGAGTGAAGAACAGCTCTTTCGAGAGGTTACACTTCCGCTTATGATGTTGTGGGCGAGAATGAGATCACCACGGCCGCGGCGTTTTTCAAGAGAATAAAGGTCGAGCGTCCTCAGCCTTTCTCCGTAGGACAAATTTTTGAGACCATGAACCAGGCGGGTAGCCAGCCTCTGGACTCTTTCGAGGTGCTGTATGTCTTTGAGGAGATAAGGAGAAGAGGCTTGAATCCCATACTCCAATATGGGTCTCACCAGCGTGACATAGAGTGGCAGGAATATGGCTGCTGTGAGCACTCCGAATGACCGTCGAATCAAAAACAGAATTCCGCGCGCTTTGTTGGCAGCATGGACGCACTGGGCCGAAGGCGAAAAGGAGGAATCCACCAAGATACCCAGGTCCTTTACCTGATCGGTCCTCTCCAGCAGCAGACGACCCGGCTCGAAATCAAGTTGAGTTGTAGGAGTAGAGCCAACAGGCAGATGACAGCACATTGACACGTTCAGACACAGGTCCCAATCGTTAGACCACTTCCAAATTTGGTGGAGGCATCGACGAAGATCCTCTATACTACCGCGAGGAGCGACCAGTTTGATATCGTCGGAAAATAGAAGGGTGTGTTGCGTGAGGTCGTCGGGCAAGTCATTTATGAAGACTAAGAACAACAAGGGCCCAAGCACTGAACCTTGAGGCACGCCACTGCTCGCACTGGAGACGTCGGACCGCGAACCATTAACTTGAACTTGGAAGGAGCGATCTGAGAGGAAGGCACCAACCCATCGTACAATATCCGGATGGAAACTATATGCTTGAAGCTTGACAAGTAGTAGGCGGTGGTTTACCGAGTCAAAAGCTTTGGCAAAGTCCAATAAAACGATGTCAACAGCATCACTATCATCGAGGATGCGCGTCACCAATTCTTCCATTACTAGTAAGTTGGTCAAGCATGATCTCTTCTGCACGAAGCCGTGTTGGGAATCAGTGATCGAGGCTGTGCTTAGGAGGTGGAGCATCATACGTTTCTTAAGGATGGTTTCGAACATCTTGCTGATTATTGATGTAAGGGAAACCGGTCGGTAGTTAAGCGGGTCTTCGCGGCTCCCTTTTTTGAAAATTGGGCAGATTATCGCTGTTCTCCAGTCTGCAGGTATAACACCCGTCGCCAATGACATATTGAATAGTCGTGTTAAGGGCTCGCAGATGACCGGAGCCAACGCTTTGATAACCCGTGGGTGTATGCCGTCAGGGCCGTGACCCTTGTTGACATCGAGGCCTTGAATAACACGTTTGACTTGGTCCCGCGTGATGATCAATCGAAGCATTGGAGGTACCGATCTATCAAATGGAGGGGGTTCACGACCATCATCTTGTTTGAAAATAGTTGAAAAGCCTCGGCAAATAATTGACTCTGTTGATAAGGGTCCTCAATCGATACGCCTGTTGAGTCTCTTGAAATTTCTTCACAATTTTCCAAAGTGTTCCTCGGTTAATTTTAAGCCCTTTTGCTATAGATGTATTAGTTTCGTCCCTTTTGCGGAGGTTATGTTTGTATTTTGGTCTACAGACATTACCTAGTTTATAGATGTGAATATATTTAGTCTGAAGAGAAAAGAAGATACACTAAGCTTTTATAATATATAATTTTCATATCTTATTACATCTACTGATATTTATTAAAGCCCGAAATTTCGGTTACCTTAATTTCGGGACGACATCTTTTATATATACATATGAGAGAGAGAGAGAGAGAGAGAGAGAGAGAGAGAGAGAGAGAGAGAGAGAGAGAAAGCTAGATAAATATTGTTAATAACTAGTATTTTGTGAATGATACCAATGTTTTGAGGGTGGATATTTTTTAAAATTATTTTTGTCATAGCTCGTACAGAATGCAGGAAGGACAACGCACGAATCTCATTTTCCCTTTCCTCCCCGATGAGAGAAAAGACTTTAAACGATCTTTAAACCGCACGCCTGAACCGAATGAAGATTCTACTAAAGGTACTTGACGGCCGTGAGGCAGCTGTATCGAAACGTTTAAAAACGGAGTCAGTCAATTCAAGGCGATCCCACTGAGGGTGTTTCTATAAACGTTTCACTGAGTACACTCGGGCTAACATGACGCTCTGATAAGAGACACTTGCTCGATGTAGGATTACGAGGGGCGTTCAATAAGTAATGCTCCTGACCCACTTCCCATAGCAGTAGAGCAACGAAACTTGGCACAGTTATTAGTCTTTTTCTACATAGGAACCACCCAGAGTTACGCATTTCTCCCATTGTTTGATGCAGCTCTGGAGACCGTTTTTGTAGAAGACCCCCAGCTAGGTCCTCCAACCTGAACGTGACTTCAGAAATCAAGGCTGCATCATCTGGGAAACGCTTTCCTTTCAAAAACAACTTCATGACTGGGAAGAAGTGAAAATCAGAGGGTGCAAGGTCAGGAAAGTAGGGGAATGGGAGAGGAGTTCATAGCCATACACCTGTGCTTCTGATCTGGCGACAAGCGAGTTGTGGACCAGAGCGTTGTCCTGCAGGAGGAGGATGCCTTTGCTGATCTTGCCCCGCCTCTTGATTTTGATAACTTCTCTTAATTTCCTCAAAAGTGAAGCATAATAGGCTCCTGCAATTGTGGTACCCTTTGCCAAGAAATCTGTCATCACTACTCCGTCCTGGTCCCAGAAGACTGTGAGCATGACCATGCCAGCGGAGGGCTGCACCCTTGCCATCTTTGGAGGAGGTGCGTCACGGTGCTTCCACTGCATTGACTGGACTTTGGTCTCTGGATCATCGTGATGGACCCAGGTTTCATCCTGTGTAATCAGTCTTTTGAAAATGTTTACTCATCTTCTTGGCACATCTCCAAATTCACCCTCGAGCACTCGACGCGTTCTTGCTTCTGGAAAGGTGTGAGCAACCTGGGAATCCATCTGGCAGACACCTTTTGCATATGCAAATGGTCATGAATGATAGTTTCCACAGACCCGGTACTAATCTTGACTTCATGGGCTATTTGGCGAATAATTATGCGTCGATCTTCCAAAATGGCAGCCTCAACTTGACGGACAGATGCTTCATCAATGGCAGGAGGGCGACCAGATCTGGGAGCTGTTTCCACAGAGTTCCGACCATGTTTGAATTCACGATGCCAGCGTTTTACAAGGTCATATGATGGGGCATCATCACCATAAGTTACTTTCATTTCATCAAAAGTCTCCCGTGGTGTGCGTCCTTTCAAATACAAAAACCGGATCACTGCTCGACACTCAACAGGTTCCATTTCACACTTGACTCGGTTCAAACACGTGTAAATCAGACACCACAATTAGTTCAGAGCTGTAGTTTGCCACTTACTCTATAGAGATATATATGATTGCACATGCAACATTTCAGCTAGATCAAACAACTGCAAGTGGGTCAGAGGCATTACTTATTGAACGTCCCTCGTAAACCGGAATTCCCGAGAACTCATAAAACTTTTAACTATATAGTTGTACTTAACACCCAAACGGTATAGGATGTGATAGCAGTTGAAGTGGGGATGGCAGTGTTGGTGGTGGTGGTGATGGCAGTAGTGGTAGTTTTGGATAGTACAGTTGTTTAGCTCTAAATCAACCTTGATTATGCAGATACCTGTAAGATCAAATACCGTTTATTTCAGACACTACATCCAGTACTACATTATTATCTAATATATCCTGTGGCCTATTAACGACAGTAGTGTGTGCTTTTAGAAAGATTTATCTTCTAAGTGCAACAGGTCGCGTAACCATAGAGCGATTCTTTTTCTGACTCGCCAGGTAAGCCCTGATTGTGCAGACCAATGAACCGTCTTAAGGAGCATTATAGCCACTCCCCTACCGTGTATAGACTTGGACTGATTTTCGGATTTATTTAGTGACAGAAACCCAAACCATATATAGATTATCGCTGGGTCCTTGAATTTGGAAATCTCCAGTAAATGGTGTTCCAATCGTGACCCCCACGTCTTTTGTGTTTGTGTGCGTATGCATGTACATATGTATGTGTGTGTTAGGGTGCACGCGCATGTAAACGTCAATTTTGCTTTTCGTCTTTCCGAAGTGGACAAAATAATGTGGCAATAGAAGGTATGGGTCGATGTAATCGACTCGCTCCCTACCCTAAATTTTAAACCTTGTACCTTCATTGATTTCAAATTTTGACACAAGGCCAGCAATCTCGGGAGAGAGGTACGCTGATTATATCGACCCCTCAGTTCTTGGCCGATACTTATCTTATAGACCCCACCTCACAAAAATGAAAGGCACATTTTCCCGGCATGCTAATTATTCTTTTCTGCTCTAGGTACAAGGCCCTAAATTTAGGGGAGGGATCCAGTGGATTAGATCGATCCCTGTACGCAACTGCTACTTACTTTATTGACCCTGAAAGGATGAAAGGCAAAGTCAACCTCGGAGGAATTTGAAATCAGAACGTAAAGACAGAGAAGATACCGCAAAGCATTTCGACCGGCGTGCTAACGTTTCTTCTTTCTCTATTGCCCACAAGGAACTAAACATAGAGGGCACAAACAAAGACAGACAAACGGATTAAGTCGATTATATCGACCCTAGTGCGTAACTGGTACTTATTTAATTGACCCCGAAAGGATGAAAGGCAATGTCGACCTCAGCGGAACTCAGAACGTAGCGGCAGACGAAATACCTATTTCTTTATTACCCACAAAGGGCTACACACAGAGGGCACAAACAAGGACAGACAAACGGATTAAGTCGATTATATCGACCCTAGTGCGTAACTGGTACTTATATAATCGACCCCGAAAGGATGAAAGGCAATGTCGACCTCGGCGGAACTCAGAACGTAACGGCAGACGAAATACCGCAAAGAATTTTGCCCGGCGTGCAAACGTTTCTACCTGATCGCCGCCTTAATGCCTTGTACTTATATTATAAAAAATTATTATTATTATTATCACCGTGGCGCGCTGGCAATATTGTGAAAGCAGTATTTCTTCCGAGTTCATACTCTGAGACCAAATTCCGCTAGCGGTCAACTTAGTCTTTCCTCGCTCCGGAGTGGAAAAATTAGTGTGCCAGTCCAGTACTAGGTGCGATGTACTAAATACCATAAAAAATACTGACCTCCTGCCTGTATAAAAACAATTATATACGGCGTTCAGCGGGAAAAATCATTAGCGGATATTTTTGGAGTCAGTGATCAGCCGATACCAAAACAGCCATCCACAACCACTCATAGCAATCCAACAAACATACCCTGCCACTAAATAACATAAATCTAATAAATACTACAAGATCCAAAGTAAGACGGGCGCATCGGAAGGCCTCGAAGTCGAAGATTTTACACTAACGGAGACAACACTTGAATATCACCTGAGGAAACACAACTTGATCTCATTATGAAAAAAAGTCTTTTATGTTTCGAACCTACGCACTTCAACTGAACAATGACTTACATAATTATATCTTTCTTCAATGTACACGTCTACCAATTGTGATATAATAAAAGAAGAAATACTGAAGACGATTTTGTTCCATTAATATCTTTGATAGAATTGTTTCTTTTATGAATGTCAATATTTGTAATAATTATGTTGCGAAGAGCTGGCAGATGAAGAAAGGGTAGAGTATTAGGTTGAATTCGTTGCAGTGCTTCGCTGCAAGTATCGCTGCCGGACAACTTTTATTTTCTCTTTTTAATCATTGCGGTGTCCTTAAAATAAACATCAGTGAAAATAATTCGGTCTTATAGACACGTTTCTCATGTCGTATGCATAACATTGTAACTAGTGATATTTATATGATGTCAATGATTATTAGAATGGTGAGCGAGGCCTTGTGAATGTGGGATCAATATTAGTGTGGTGAATAAGGCAGCGAGCTGGTAGAATTGTTACCAGTCTGGACGAAATGTTTATCGGTGTTTCATCCATCGCTACGTTCTGAAGTGAAATTCCGCCGAAGACGATTATGTCTTTCATCCTTTCGGGGTCGATAAACTAAGTGCCAGTGAAACATTGGGGTCGATGTAATCGACTAGACCCCCTCCCCAAGTTTCAGGACTTGTGTTTTTAGTAGAAAATATTATTAGGGTGGTGAATAAGGTGGGGATCTGGCAGAATCGTCAGATTTCGTCCGTCTTTACGCTTTGAGTTCAAATTCTGTCGAGGTCAACGATGCCTTTCATTCTTTCAGAGGCGATAAAATATTTAATAGACTTGCCCTTCCAATTAAATTTCTGGCCTTGTGCCAAAATTTGAAACCATTATTAGTGTGGTGAATGGAGCGTCGAGCGAGCAGTTTTTTAGAGCAGTGACAGAATGTATAGCAGGATTACTTTTCACTCCCTACATTTTGAGTTCAAATTCAGCCGATGGTGACCTTGCACTTCTTCGTTTCGGATTTGATAAAATAAATAGTAGTGAGCACTGAGATCGGTGTAATTGATCACCCCACCCACCAAATTGTTAGCCTTGTACAAAAAAAGAAATTGAAAATAAGATATTCAGACTGTACAATGTTGCGTGAGAGAGAGGAATGGTAAAATGTGCGTTCGCGTTTATAGGGGCGGTATGGGGTTGTTTGTATGCGAAAGAGAGAAAAATATAGAGTGAAAAAGAGAGAAGTGTAGAGCTTACCATTTCATTAAAATTATCAGTTTTTCGCCATCTGTTTTCTCGAGTAATCCCTGTTTTAGCCATGTATTATTTCGAGATAATTTTGGTGTTTAGGACGTGTTTAGGATAAAATGACAAACATCAACGTTTATAGATATAGATGAATTTATTAATTCGCATGACTGACCAGAGTTTATAATCATAGCTTCATTTATACAGATTACACAAAACATTACAAGATTATATTGATTTATACATATATATATATTTATATATAAGCATCTGCTGTTGATCTCAGACTAGATTATTTATACTTATATTACAGGAGGTTTTTTTTTTGCTGAGCCCCAGGCAAAATGTGGTTGACTAAATTAAAATATTACTGATCAATATTTTCTTGATCTAAGCAACGATATTGACACCAACTGCATGTCCATGAATCGAGAAAGCAAGAGTTATGGATGAATGGAGAGATCATTAACACTAAAGACAGACACTTTTGAAGTGTATGATCTGAGAGGAAAGCGTCAGTATATGACTTGTGAAGAACGCATGGGATATAATTCTGATCGGCGAGGATACACACTGTGTATAAATGCGATGGATATCGAGGGTATATGGATAGAAAGGGCAACAATTGTATACTTATTGAGATGAGAGGCGAGATATTTCAGTAATCATGGCACCATAGTATGTGAATTAGGAAGACTCCAGTTATCTTTGAACTGAAGAATACTATTAACTGAAATGACAGCAACATTATATGAAAGAAGCTACCAACCTTGTATGTATAGAGACAGGAGAAATGGTAAATGAAGCAGTGGTGTATCAATTGAGAGGATAACTGTGTTACGTGAATTGGTTTTTATTAAAACATTGTCGCTGTTTCGAAGTAGCTGAACGTTACCTCTCGAAATTGTAGGAATGTCAAATGTTATATAATATTAAAATTTAGGATATCAAGTGGGTTGATTTAATATAAGAAACGATAAAAAAGTGAGAAATATATAGACAAAATATTGAAAATGGAGAGAGGGGCAAAGGAGACTGATTGTAATAAATCAGCACGTAAAATACTGTAAGATATATAATTAAGAAAAATGTGAATAAGAGCAATGACTCAAAAGATTAAATGGCATAAATTTAGATAACTATGTTAACCGGCGATATACTTAATGCTGTATACACACAATAGAAAAAAAATAGTGATTAATCTTAGTTGGGGACAATAAAAATTAATTTATCGCTAATTGTGGCATAGTCTCAAAAAAAAAAGATGTAATAATTCCAAGATATCAATATTAACATTTCATAGTTAATTGACTTGTGTAGGAAAGAAAAACCTCAACCATTTATTTATAGGCAAGGAGAGCCATATTTTCGTTTGTTGAAAACCATAAATTTGGCGCATCCTTTCTAAGGCTTCCTGACGAATTAACATTGACATTTCGGGAAGGAAAAGTGTTCCGAATTAATTTTGGCCGCTGTAATCAGCATAAGGTATTATTACCAAATTATGCTCATAGTTGGCCTATATGTGTAAACAAAGATGAAGCCCGCTCCGTAGCATGTAATTTAATTTTGAGAGACGAATTCTTATCTTCTTGAAATGGTTTTCCTTTTCCTTTGAGAGAAACAAAGAATTCCCGCGAGGCTCTTGTTTTCGTTATCCAACAAACAAGTAATTGTTTTGCATACATCATTTCTTATTTCATAAGATGTAAAACTTATTATGAGAGATCTCTAAAATGATTCACTCCTACACATCACTGTACAAAATTGGAGTATAGAGACGATTCGTTCTGTAAATATTCTGCAACTTTCCAAACGAAGGCGTAGGATTCCTGTCAAAGAAATAAATATGAGTTATTCAATCAAATCATTTAAAATGACTTAATACACAATTATTTTATTTTACTGTATCCTTTACTTAGCATTATAAATTCCGTCCATATCTAATAAAAATAACTTTCGAAATAAGCTCTTGGTACTAATTTACGCAGATGTATTCATTATATGAAGATATACTAAGGCGGCGAGCTGGCAGAATCGTTAGCGCGCCGGGCGAAATGCTTAGCGTTATTTCATCCCTGTGAACATTATTAGCTCAAATTCCGCCGAGGTCGACTTTGCCTTTCATCCTTTCGGGGTCTATAAATTAAGTACCAGTTACGCACTGGGGTCAATGTAATCTATTAACTTCCTCCCCAAATTCCAGGCCTTGTGTCTTAAGTAGAAAGCTGTCAAAATCGGGCGAAACGCTTAGCGGTATTTCGTCCGTGTGAACATTCTGAATTCAAATTCTGCCAAGGCATCTTTCATCTTTCGTCGATAAAAATAGGTACCAGTGAAACACACTAGTAGATGTAATCGACTAGTACTTTCCCCCAAACTTTCAGCCCTTGTACCTTTAGTAGAAATGATTACATGAAGATATACTAACTTCTTAAATATGGAACATATCAGAGGTGTATGTCTAAATAGATAACATTGTTCTAAATAAAGTAATTGTGAACTATAATTTTGGTGATCCCGGACATGAATCATTACAAAGTCCTATTAATTTCCTCTCATAATATCGAGATTAAAATAATGGTGATTTACTGATTTTGTACAGTAACATATAACATTCCTTAACTCAATGGCCAGCCACTGGTTACTGAGTGTTCCCTATAAGATATATTAATAAATAGATGTAAAGTTTATTGATGTGGCCTCCTGCTGTACTTTTGAATTTGTTTATCTAAATTGAGAGAAATATTTACCTATCACTAACAATGAAATTCAAACTCGCAACATGTCCAAAATAACACGTTTAAAAATTTCTAGGGTAGCAAGGGAAATGTTTCAGTTCTTTCGATTCTGGAGTTTGCTAATCAAATTTACCCACATATATACGACCTACTGTTCGTACATTTCCGGTGTAAGATAACTAATCCAAATAATCATTAGTGTATCAATGATCACCAAACTTGAAACTTATTTTCAGAAAAGTGTTCAAATAACAGTAAAAATTTTAACGACAGATTTTTCTCTTTCTGATATTTAGCAAAACTTGGTTGAAGCACATAAACGAAAGCGAGAGAAAGATGTTGTTATACTCACACTGTCAGGTATTATATTTGGTTCTATTTTCTTGACCAGTCGAACCAACCGTACTATGTTGACTACTGATTGACTGGTTATTGCAGCTTTCAAAATGTGAATGACGCACAGCATACCACTTTTATGGAAATTTTTACTTTACATGAAAGAAGGATGAGAATTGTTTTAGGTTTAAAAACATGTTAATAATACATTATAACACAGGGTGAGTGTCTTCCCGACTCCTAGGGCAAAGAAACTCATAGTATACATTGGTAGGCCATTAAACTAAACTCAGTAGTTCGTTCATTTTTTTAAAGTTAAATTAAAATACATGGGTAGTAATAGTTCTCACATCGACAATGCTCTTCTCAATACGTGTGATGTACCAGTTAAGACAATCTTTTGCACTTCTTGCAGGGATGGTAAGCCAGGGATCATTCTCATATAATTTTCGGTTCCCTTCTTGATCATTCCTAGTGTTCCTACGATCACTGGTATTGTAACCGCCTTGAGATGCCACATTTTCTCAATTTCAATGAGCAGGTCCTTATATTTTCTGAGCTTGTCAAACTCTTTCGCCGAGATATTATGATCACAGGGAATGCTCATGTCGATCAATAAGCAAACTTTATTGTTTTGGTCTTTCACAACAATATCCGGTTTATTGGCTTTGATGGTTCGGTCTGTATGTACTGGGAAGTCCCACAGAATCGCTACATTTTCTCCTTCAGTTACATCTTCAGGGTGGTGATTATACCACTTGTCGGTAGTTTTGATATTGTAATGCCGACTTATTAGCCAGTGTAGATATTGGCCAACTCTGTCATGTCTTAATTTATGCTCCACTGGTGCTAAGACTTTACATCCAGAGATTAGGTGGTCCACCGTTTCAATCATGTCGTTGCAGAATCGGCATTTTGGGTCTGCTCCATTTTTCATCACACTGGTCCCCGGTAGTTCCGGGTTAATAGGCTTTGATCTTGAGCAGCCAGGATGAAACCTTCGCTCTCTGCTTTTAGCCCTGAGCTCCGTAGCCACTGATGGGTTTGCTTCTGGTCAACATCAGCTTGTTTGCTACGGGCCACATATTTGCCGTGCAGAGGTTTCGCCTCCCACCTATCAGCCAATTGCTCGTGCGCTTTTTCGTTATTATTATTATTATTATTATTATTATTATTATTATTATTATTATTATTATTATTATTGTTATTATTATTATTATTATTATTATTTTCCTTCTTTCTTCAAATTTTCTTCCATTCCTAGCCGGTTGTTTTCCGTATACCTAGGGCAGAGAAGCTCATTGTATGCATTCCCAGATTATATCGTAAATTCACAGGTAAAATATATATTTTTAAAAATTAATAAACAAATGAATTCAGGAATGGATGTTGTTTTCACAGCGATAATGCTCTTCTCAGTACATGAGCCGTTCCAGTTAACACGATTTTTTGCTCTTCCTGTAGGGATGGTAAGCCTGGAATCATTTTCAAATAGGTTTCAGTATCTTTTTTTATCATTCCTAGAGATCCTACAATCACTGGTACTGTAGTCGCCTTGAGATGCCACATTTTTTCAATTTCTATTAGCAGGTCTTTATATTTACTAATCTTGTCAAATTCTTTCGCCGCTATATTGTGATCGCAAGGGATACTCATGTCAATTAATAAACACATCTTTTTTGTCTGATCTTTTATAATAATATCCGGTTTATTAGCTTTTATAGTCTTGTCTGTCTATACGGAGAAGTCCCATAGAATCGACACATTTTCTCCCTCAGTCACAGCTTCAGGATGATGTTTATACCATTTGTCAGCGGTTTTGATTTTATAATACCGACATATTGTCCAATGTAAATACTGGCCGACTCTGTCATGTCTTGCTTTATATTCTTCAGGTTCTAAGACTCTACACCCTGAGATTAGGTGGTCTATTGTTTCAATCTCATCGTTACCGAATCGCCATTTTGGGTCAGCTCCATTTTTTATCACATTGGCTTGGTAGTTCCGGGTTAATAAGCTTTGGTCTTGAGCAGCTAATATAAAACCTTCACACTCTACTTTTAGTCCTGAGCTTCATAACCATTGATGCGTATGCTTCTGGTCGACATCGGCTTGTTTGCTACGGGCGACATACTTGCCATGCAGAGGTTTCTGTTCCCATATGCTAGCTAATTTTTCATGTGCTTTGCAATCAATTTTATTTTCTTTGCAGCAGCAGTTGGCGCATTTCCTTCAACTTGATCAATCTGGTATGTATCTAAGAGATCAGTAGCGAATGTTTCGCTCTCTTTCAGAATAGAGTGAAGTTTTTTCGGTCTTTCATGTTTTTCAACAAATTTTAGCATCCAATCTTTGGCTGTTTCAAGGTATTTGGCCAGTCCGATTGTGGTGGTTTTGTACGTAAGTTCAAGCTGGATCAAGCCTCGACCTCCCTGAGCTCTGGGAAGGTAAAAACGATCAACATCTGCCTTTGGATGGCACATGTTATTACAAGTCAGTGGATTGCAGATTTTTCTATCAACTTTCATTATTTCACTGGTATTCCAGTTAAGCACATTGAAACTATAAAGAACAACTGGGACTCCTAAGGAATTTATGGCTAACACCTTATTATATGCATTTAGCTCAGACTTCAGGACTGCTCGAACTCTTCTATAACATTCCTTCCTAACTTTCTCTTTCATGTTTGCATGCTGGATACCAGAGCCTCCTTTTATTCCTAGGTATTTATAGGTCTGTTTTATTATTATTATTATTATTATTATTATCATCATCATCATCATCATCATCATCATCATCATCATCATCATCATAATCATCATCATCATCATCATCATCATCATCATCATCATCATCATTATTATTATTATTATTATTATTATTATTATTATTATTATTATTATTACAGTCCTGTTTTCAGAGGCTGAATATCTGCTATGTACAACGACATCTGTTCGGTGGCTAAAGTAAATGACCACCTATCAAAATAGTTTAACTTCGCTCGTTCGGCCCATCAATGACTCCCAGTCTCGCCTCTCTGTACTTACTGACTCGCCGTGTAATCTACATGATTTTGCATTGATACTGATTTGCGTGGGATGAAGAGGGACTCAAGTGTTAACCTGGAACATGCTACAAAAGCTAAAATTCTGGTGGGCAGTGAAGTGTGTGGTTTTGAAAGACTCTGGCACTCAACTAGAAGGAAACATATGTCATCATAGAAGTATCACACACAATAACTACATTACATTTATACATAAAAGCTATTACACAAAATATTACTCAAATATCACAAAACACACACGATATCTTTAAAAGCACATACCGCAAAGAAGTAATGGACATCAGGGACAGAAATTCTCGTGGAAGCACTTACAGCCATCCAGATTAGGCAGTAAAAATGTACATGGCTTAAAGTCACTAGATATAGATGCAAAATCCATCAGTGAGAGCAGAATTTTCGAGCCTTAAGATTTTATGCACATTTTCGATTCATATAAGGTGTGCAAATCCCAAAGTCTAACGTGATTGGGAGGCGTAGTGTTTTGGAGTTTCGGAAGTGTCTAGATCTCACTATAACTACCCTTTTAATTGACCTAGAAAGTACGTTGGTGATTCTGGGGGAGGGGGATTCAGACAAGTAGTTGTTTATGCTCCTGCAGTGATGGATAACCAGAATTCTTCAAGTGTCAGGAGGTTTCCTTGGAACCGTAGCATTCTTTAGTATTAGAAAGCTACTGTATCATCATCTTGAATGTACGTTTTGATTTGTGAGACAAGCTGATATGGGCAGGGTGAAAAAGCTTCACAATCTGCTCGATATTTCCAACGGTCTGAAAAATACTTCATGGATTTTCTGGATCCACCATTGTAGACATGGACAAACAGCGTTGGATCATTCAGATCGTATTTAGATAGAGCGTTCTCTAGGCCAGCAGATAAAGCATAATTTATCTTCAATTTAAAATTGTTGGCTGCGAAATCCACAACTCTGTAATCTGTACGGTCGACAAAGATAGGCTTTGTAGGCAGGGATGCGGTTACTGGAAGCTGGACGTTTCTTTCCGACACTCGATTTCACACAAACTGCATTAGTTTATTAGTTACGCAGATGTTCGCTAGGGCAATCGTCAATAACAGGTGGGGATTCGCCATCCCAAAAAGTGATTAAATAACGATCGATAAGGTTTAGTAAAGTGATAGCAATAAAGAAAACGGGGTCAGAGGGAAACTTATTTAAAAACATAGAAGACTTAGTTAAAAAGAGAAATTGTTTTCGAATGGGATCACAACGGATGTAGCGGGAATTTGTGAATTTATCAATATTTTCACTTACCGACAATGCACAGCAATTTTTTTATTGAACTGCTCATTTTGATGAGCGCTGAGAATATCACTTAGTTTTAAAATCTCTGCAGATGATGGATAATTTCCGTCCGCCCATATGGTGACTTGGAAATGATTGATCTCAAATTCTTCGATCCTCGACTGCAATATCAAAAAAATATTGTGAATAAAATATGAATAAAAATTGAAAGAAGTTATTTGGCTTTTAAGGATTTTCTCATAAAATTCTAGTCACAGACACGAGCGAGTACTAGCGGGTGACTGAAAGGTACTAGATGGGATGGATTTGATCGCAGTAAGTTACATGCCAAAGTTGGGCAGTAAAAGACAAGTGACAATGCATTTATAGGTACCTGTAATCATAGCATACAGTATGTTATGATTACCTAAGAGTTTAATGAATGCGAAAATTCTGTAACATAACATACATTTAACTGTAAAATTATTGTATATATTATTATTATTATTTTTAATATTAATAATAATAATAATAATAATAATATTAATAATAATAATAATAATAATAATAATAATAATAATAATAATAATAATAATAATAATAATAATAATAATACATCCTACGCAGAACACTTTCCATACAATAACCATCAGAGCATCACAATAAATCACAGCACATACCCAAGGCACACAGAGCTGCGCTCGGTAGTGAAGTGAAAGCACGCTATAAAAATAAAACTACTGAATAATAATAATAATAATAATACAAACAAGAAATCATACCACCTAATAAACACAAAGAAGAAGAAGAAGATGATGAAGAAACAACAAAAGCTATAAAACAAATGAAATCCAAACTAAAAATAGAACAGCAACGAGCCATGATAAAACGATGGCAAGAAAAGCCCCTTGATGGTAAATACTGCACTAAACTAAACGCAAAAGAAATAGACAAAGAAAAATCCCAGCAATGGTTGAGAAGCTCAGGACTCAAAGCAGAAACAGAGGGATTTTTAATTGCAGCACAAGACCAAAGCCTCCCCACCAGAAATTACCAAAAACATGTAATGAAGAGAAATATTACAAGTAACTGCAGAATATGTGGAGATGGACAAGAAACAATAAATCATATTATCTCTAGCTGCCCTGTCCTGGCTAAGAAGGAATATATTCACAGACATGACAGAGTTGGAACCTACATACATTGGAAGCTATGCCAACATTATGGAATAACAACAGAAAAAAGATGGTATAGGCACACACCAGAAAAGGTCACAGAAAACGAGAAAGCAACCATACTCTGGGATATGCCGATACACACAGATAGAGAAATTAAGGCCAACAGACCAGATATAGTTGTCAGAGATCATGAAGAAAAAAAATGCTTTCTAATTGATGTATCAATACCGGCAGATGACAACGTGTCTCTAAAAGAAATGGAGAAACTCTCAAAATACAAAGACCTGGAAATAGAGATAACTAGAATGTGGAACCTGAAAACAGAAACAATTCCTATCATAGTAGGTGCATTAGGCATGATAAAAAAATATTCAGACAAATACATAACAAAAACACCAGGACTTACAAACACATATAACATACAGAAAATTGCACTACTAGGCACTGCACACATCCTACGCAGAACACTTTCCATACAATAACCATCAGAGCATCACAACAAATCACAGCACATACCCAAGGCACACAGAGCTGCGCTCGGTAGTGAAGTGAAATCACGCTATAAAAATAAAACTACTGAATAATAATAATAATAATAATAATAATAATAATAATAATAATAATAATAATAATAATAATAATAATAATAATAATACACCGGAAAAGGTAATGGGCGATAAGGGGAAGGGAAAAGACCTTTGGGATTTTTATTTCCAGATAAACAGTGTTTGTCTCTCCCTTCGGTGCTCTAACATCTTGTCTGGAAATCCAAGTCTCAGAGGATTTTTGCCTTTCCCTTTTCGTCCATTATATTTTCCGGTGTATGGTGATACCAAGCACCCATACTTACGGCATAGTAGCCAAAGGTGAATTTGGGCTACTTTATCGTGCCTACGCTTGTATTCTTTCTGCGCAAGACTTTCACAAGCACAACAAATTTGAATCACGCTTTCGACCCTCTTCCTACACATTCTACAGAGGGTCGATGGACTTGTGTGGTATATATTCTTTTTCACTGAATTGGTATTCAATGCCTGGTCCTGGGCAGCGACGATTAGGCTTTTAATATTCTTTTTTAGGTCACACATTTTGAGCCACCTCCATGCTGCTTCCTGGTCTTTAAATTTGTTGGTTTCATGGAGGAACTGACCTTTATTATTATTATTATTATTATTATTATTATTATTATTATTATTATTATTATTATTATTAT
The DNA here is from genome assembly GCF_006345805.1 of Octopus sinensis. NCBI lineage: Eukaryota > Metazoa > Mollusca > Cephalopoda > Octopoda > Octopodidae > Octopus > Octopus sinensis. Next base: position 64,887,865 of record NC_043010.1, read on the forward strand.
TATTAAGGTGGCGAGCTGGTAGAATTGTTACCGCGCCTGGAAAATTAGCAGTGTTTCGTCCGTCTGGACGTTCTGACTTCAAATTCCGTCGAGATCGACGTTTCCTCCCATCCTTTCGGGCTAGATAAAATAAGTGTCAGTTAGACACTGGAATAGATGTAATCGACTTATCCCATCCCTCGAAATTGCTGGCCTTGTGTCAAAACTCTGAAATCCTTACTAAGGCGGCGAGCCGTCAGACTTGTCAGGGCGCTGGACACAATGCCTTGCGGAATTTCGTCCGTTTTCACGTTCTGCGTTCAAAATCTGTCGTGTTCGAATTTCCCTTTCATCCTTTCTGGATTAAGTGTTTGTTGAGCGACGGGGGTTTATGCGATCGACTAGCCCTATCTCCTGAAATTTCATATTTTGTTTCTAGGTTAGAAAGGATCAGTATTTCTATTGTCTTGTAAAATATTTATTTCGACTCCTCAGTTGCTAGATTACTAAATGTTTTCATTGTGGGAACGTGCCTTCGGTTATGTGAGTAGGATTTCTAAACAAAGGTATTTGTTGCTTGTTTTTGCTCTTTGGTGTAAATAGACAGCTGTTTAGAATGCTTTGAGTCGATCTGTTAACAGGGTGACAAAAGAACAACAAAAAAAAACGGGGAAGACTCATCTCCTCAAAACAACTCCCGAAATGATTCGGCAATTGCCAAATAAGCAAAACGTTACTTGAACATAAATATTTTTCTCCGACATATGGACATTTCAACAAATAAAAAAAAAATGAATGATTTTTTTCAAACCTTGAACAATGGGGTTAGAATAGAATTGATAAGGTGTAGTATGGATGTGGTGATAGATAAAATTAGATTAGAAGGACAATTAAAAATCTACAAGAGAAATATTGGAATGGCTTTGCGACTGACGTGCTTGCAACGAGATTGGTCTTAGACCAACTCCTAAACGCGAATCACGAAGGTTGCATCATCAGAGCCAAGGTAAGTGATGTAAGACACGAACGAGCAAAAACCGTTTGAGGGGTCTCTACGGCAGAAACTACAATCCTCGAAGCCAAAGAGTGGTAGCACTGCCCAAATAATTCCAAACAAGGGGACCATGCCTCTGCTAAAAACTGAGGATTTTGGCAAAGAAGTGGGGGGTTGTCGTTGATGAAGGGACTGGTAAGAGATGCAGACATGTGCCACCCCAAGCAGAGCAATCCACGACAACTTCCACCTCATCTGATAAATCATGGAGAGAGAGAGAGAGAGTTGTCAATGAGCATGGCACTAATGGGTCCCTAATCAGCATAGATCAATTGAAAGTTTTCGATAGTGTTGACCATCCGTACTTGGCACCTGTCTATTCTCAAAACATCCGGGTTCGTATCCTTTCTCAGGGGCTGGATAGCTGCATTCACAAGTCAGAGTTAACGGTCACTTACCGGGAGATTTTGTCATATTACTAAAACAAGTATCCTTAATTACGTTGTTATTATGAACCAACAAAATATAAAAATATATTACGATGCAGGAATATAAGGTATAGCTTTCATTAAGCTATAATATCATTTTCAAAAGTGGAATAATTTTAAACATGAAATTAGCTTACATTGTTATCACATTCAACCTTCAAAACACTGTGTATGCAAACGTCTTTGCCTTCAACATTTATTAGTTCCAGGAGATATGGCCCAATTTTAACAGTTTCATTTAATGTCCTAGGCAAGTAAATAGGTGCTGCCTATGTAGAAAAACGAAAAAAAGGATAGAAATATTAATAGTGATATGAGTTAAAATATTATATGATAGTATGTATAGTTAGAAGCATCAGGATTGAGAAATTATCACTCCGACAAAGGCCTATATCATATAAATGATGGGGCAGCTCATTAAAAAGTTGGTACTATGGTTTTTGTTATCGAAGTTCTTTTGGCATGGTGTAACTCTCCACAAACCAAGCAGAAAATCATAAGAAATTATGTATTATTTAGAGAGAAGTTTATAATCTTTTTAGGTAAACGATACACCAGAAAATGCGTATAAATACTCCCTAAAAACATTTGTAAAATATTGTTATATTTTGGGATGGTGAGTGTTTTTCTTGCCAAATAAACACACGCACTGTATACAAGTTCTTCACCTCAGATTTCTTATTGTTCTTATTTTATGTCCTTTGTCTGGAAATCTTTCATTACACATCATGTGACCTACTTTGTATTCATAATCTCCAATTTTATTGTCATTTCGATACACAAAGTGTGCTGAAACAGTTCCCGCCTTTAAAGGTATCTCGAAAGGCCTGCTTCGTAGCCCAAAGTTCCGAGCTATTTTACAAGGTTTAAACAACCGAAAGAGCTTTACAACAGGCGAGAGAGTCTAAGAGGGGACTACGTTGAAGTAAATCATAATTAACTGATCCTCATGTATATTTTTTAAACCAACGCCAGGAACTTCCCAGCACCCCTCGTAATACTGGTCTTATTTATACGGTAGTTTTATGTAGTTTTTTTTTATAACATTTAAGATTAATGTGGGAACACATACAACTGTGCCAACAAAATCTGATGACTAACAACCTGAAAATCTCCGCCTAATATTATATATTAAGTTAGCATTAACAATATATCTCTCAGCATTCAAAATGTACAGTGTCTCTTGAAAGAAATTACTGGAATTATTACGATTCGGATAGCAATGAATTAGAAACACATGACATAGTGAAAACTTTAGTATGAAAACAAAATATTTGCAGTTTTACCTCGCTTGAATCAAATGCTACGATATTCAGGTAACCTCTTTTGCGCATACACATCAAAAACTCCAGAACACTGTTTTCATTTGGAGATTTTGTAACAAGAAATTCTCTTTCGCAAGAAGGACCCTTTACATAAAAGAGAAACAGGAAGAAAATTATAAAACTGGAGACCAGACAAGGAAAAGTAAATACAGGTATAGCCTTAATTCGTAAGTTTTGTCTTAATACAACGAAGTAGTTTTGTAAGAGTGAAATATCTTCTCCATATCTGAGCAGTGACGAGACATTTACACTAACATACGCACACATACACACACAGCTGCACACACACATACATCACACACAAAGACACAAACATATATATACTCACATATGCAAACCAAATTCATTTAATTTGGCTCTTTTCTTCCCTTTCAAACATGCCACCAACACACTAAAACACGCAAACCAAACAACGAATATTTCGCCTGATTATGAGCTGATGATCGTATTTGTTCCCATCTTTTATCGTTTGTTCGCCAGACGATGACTCATGTGTGCTAATCACTGCTCAATTAACCTTCCAAAGTAAGACGTTGCGGATCTCTTTACGATCGTCCAACCTCTACTGCATCTGTTGCACATTAACATAAACATACTTTAAATACATTAATGTACTCACTCTTGTTTTTCTTTAGAATTGCGCACAAAACTAAACAATGTGGACTATATTTAAAGTCAATATGTTGCTTCGTTATTCCAGTGTTAGTTGGAAATACGAGAGATTTCTCCAAGGTCGCCTGCATATTTTAGCCATCAGCAGAAGTGTATGTCCTGGATTTTTCTGAGCTCTTGCCTCGTTATCCCTTCTCGCAAATCTTGAGAAAAAGCACAAGCTGCAACAGGACTCTAATACTTCTCATATTAACCATACTAGATGCAGTTGTATTTTAAGATGTTCAAGATTCGGTTGTGTTATCAAAATTACACAAGTTATAATTTGCATGCAGTCAGAATATGTTCTAATGATGACCATATCGTACATCAATGGTAGCAATTTTATTCTAACCCACCACATTAACATTAGTTGGGAATGGACGCACATACACTAATCTCGGGAATAATGACAACCCTACTGAATACAAAATGTTCCTGCCAAGGTTTTCATCTCTGAACTGTCTCGCTTCTTATCCGTATGCTTTTGTTTCTAAACCATACAGCATGCCTTTCTCTTCACCTTGGGGAATCATTGTTCCTTACTATTGTTTCCTTACTTTCCAAGCTCAATCGAGCAGTAGTTCTACTGACATGTAATATTCATAGCCACTTTAACAATTTTATCGGATGCAGTTGTGCATCGTTAACCAACTAGTGGAAATGTCCTCTGAGGGTTAAAAAATTGCAGTCGAGTCCACTCTGAAAGCCATGTTAAAGTGTCTACGAATAATACTTGTCAGAACAAGACTGTATTAAAACAGACGAATAGTTTCCAGCATTTCCCCCAGGATAGGGAACCAGGTTTTTAGTAAGGATATATGGATCAATTAAACATACACATCACACCGTGTGCAACAGGTAAAGCGAGAGTAGCATGAGAAGGTTTTGCACAAATGGTGTTGCTACAAATTCAAGTCATCAGAATCCATCGAGAACAGCCAAAGTTTGTCTCTCTTTAAATCATTACATTCGAAATTGCCTTCTCAGATTATAACAATGGAAAGTAGATTTCATAAAAGCATGCGTTGCTCCATTTTACTCCAGTTGAAAATGAGTATTATGCACAGATCTCTCACTCCAGCTGTGATATCCGTGTCATTCCAGACTGTGAGGCCTGTCAAGGTATCATTAGCCGCTCGCGACTACATCAGAAAAGTAAATGCCGATCTAAACCCAGAAGATTTTAAAGCAAAATAAAAAGTGCGAAAGTAATTTACTCACATCAATGAAGACACCACTGATATTGAAATTCGCATACTCTCCTTCCATTTATGAAAAACAACAAAAAAAAAAAAGAATTATTTTCTAGAAAATTAACGCAGAGCATGATAAATATCTCAATTAATCAATTCCATAAAATACGCTTTTAGAGTTATTACACGTTAAAAGAACCAGTTTGAAACTGAACAGAGATAAGCATGCTGACCGTTTAACCAGCTAAACTTCTACTCAGTTATAAAGTATATTCTCTCTATATTAGGGTTTACCAGGAAGTTATTAGAAAGTAAGACTCAATATGCACAATTATAAAATATTATCTAATCAGAAATGTGGAAAATATTTATTTGATCCTCTTCATATAACAAAATGATAAAAGTTGAAGGTGAGATCTGTAAGTAGAAAATGTAGGAATTATTTTAGTTTGAGGAGATAAAATATTTCGATATTAAAAAGTTGTTATATTTTGAAATTAAAGATATTATGGGTGTCCGATCTATCAATTAAATTGGGGGTAACTGAACGCTGTCTATTTTCTATTGTTACTTTACAATTTGTGAGAAATATCATTGGATCCCAACTAATTATGAAACAGAGATAAATTGTAATGATGCCACAAGCCATTAATTAAGCCACTGGGGAATAGGTGACAAGCTTTTCCTGTGTTTGTTTTTACTTGAAGTGCCATAGGAAAAAGTGCATAAACTATTCAATGTTTTACTGATGTTTTAGATACGTTTATATATGTATAATCCATTTGTGATATTTATTTGTGACATCACTGAACGTTTTAGCTTAAGCATCTGACAAATTCTTGTTTTATAAACACAACCAATATATTTGCCTTCCTAAATAAAATATCTAACTCTATACAAATACAATGAAATCTAGACTGGCCTGCAAATTACTAGAAAAACAAAATGTTAAATTAATAAATAAATGTGAAGCTATTACGTTACAATATCCTCAGAATGCTTATAGTTCACTGTACTAATTTGAATAATTATACAACGATCGTTACGATGAATTTACACTGGAGAATACATAGTCACACACACACACACACACGTCACACATCACACACGTCCTCACATCCACATATATTATAGTTAGTAATTTTTAAATGATAGGAAGTTTGAATCCGTGACATTCCTACGAGAAAAAATAAAGCTTTTTTTTGCTGTCCTAAATATATCTAAAACTCTATTTTTAGTCGCCAATTTAGATGGCGAAGGACAGTGTTTATGAGCTTTTCGGTTTGCTCTCCCTGACATAACTGTCTGACCCTGGTTAATGCTTATTAATAAACATTGTAAGCACATGCATCATTATATAAATTAGAACAAACTAATCTAGTTCTCTCCGAATTTGTGTATATCTTAAATAAGAATAAGCTCCTATTGCCTCATTAATCTGGAAAATGAATAACAGTATTAATTACGGCCACAGACAATGTCTACCTCCCAACAACATGAACGGTCTTCCAACAGGATTTCATGCTTTAAGAATACTTTGCATAATCCAAATATAATCCAAGTATTAATAAATGTTACGTGGCATGCGCTGCTCGCTCATTCGATAATTATAATATATGTATATATGTTTGTATGTTTGTATACATGGATGGATGGATGGATGGATGGATGGATGGATGGGTGGATGGATGGGTGGATGGATGCGATTTAAATAAATAAATGGGTTCTCTGTCACTTTTACGACATGCAAACTGGGATCGAAATAAAACATAGCATGTTCGCGAAATCTTTCTTATATAATTATTTACTGAATCTACCTCTCAGCACGGATTACTGCTTCGATGCGGGACCGGAATAGTGGACGTGTCACCACCAAATCGTCCTTATTCATTTCGGATAAAGCTTGGACAATGCTGGCCTTTAATGAAGCTCTGGTATCATGAGGTTGTCAATTAGTCTCCCTTTCAACGATGCTTCATATGTAGAAGCCGAGTTTGAAGGCCACAATTTTGGTGTTACATGGCCGCAAATATTGTCGATATAAACGTTCATTTCTGTGGAAAATGTAACAGCTTTTAAGCTCCGATGAGAGAAAATTTGCGAGACTACAGTTCCAGTTTTCAAATGATTAATTGATTACTTAACTGATCGATTGCTTGTACAAATCATTGTATTCTCAAAGTTCGGTTAATCAATTTTAGCGAAATGTGTGTCAGTAAATAAAATCATAATTCCTCATTCTTTCCTGGTTAATTGTTATTCCCTGTGATTAATGTACCGGCTTGGTGAATGACTTCGGATTAACAGTTTGTAGGTGTCACGAGATAAAACTAACCCACTCGGATTACTATACCTTTCAAAGCTCATTCCCTTAGCCAGATTCATCGTATGAAGTACTTCCAAAAGGATCTGCCTGAAGTTCTTCAATTCTTATTTTCCTTCACGAAACATTCATACGTGCATTCCATACAGAAATGACATGCGAATAGGGGTACATTACTTGAAATATGACATGCAGTGATATGGACGATGCATGGATTTGAAATGAAATTCAACTTAAACAGTTGTGTATTCAAATGGGAAAATCACTTTTGAATATCTATATTAGTTGATTCCAAAAACTTGAAGGGTTTGAGTGTAGCGAAAATTAGATTTCATGCTCCAATATCAAATAATTTAGTTATATGTGCTTTTTTACTCAACGCCATTAGAATTTTAAAATTTGATTGACAGAGAATGTTAAACAAAAATGATGTTAATTAGTACTGCCATGCATTCACAAGCTACTTTTTAAAATATATTTTCAACTTACCACCCTCTTTTAATGCAATGTCCGTGTCACGCACTTCGACTTGTTTTATTACGTCCTTGAAATTATATAAAAAATGGTTGTCTAGTTTAAGCAGAACAAATGTTGGAGCGATGGTAAAATACAAAGGAAAATACCTTTATTTATGGAATATAGAATAGATAAGATAATGATGAAACGGTGTATTAAAACGTTTTGCAAGCTGACTTTTCCATCGGTTTCAATAAGAATTGATCGCTTCTTCGATCGCAATTACATTTCTGGCTTACCTGAAACTGATGCTCTAAAATCGATACCCTTGTTGAATGGTCTGTTTCCGTTATTCTAGAGAATTCCCTTGGTATATTATTCACATCTATGTCATAATCTCCGGTGAGAATGTTCTCAACTAAAACATCATATATAAACTCCAGTTGTATCTGGAAACAGAAATGAATCCGTTTAAAATCACATAGGCTCAGTGTTTAAGCAAACAATAATTTTTGGAATAGAAAAAAGACATTGTGTTTCGTAGTCATTAGTTTGGTAAAGAGAAGGAAATAAACCTTCGTTTCATGAAAAACGTTTTTGAAATTGAAGAATGAAATGATTGGGTGAGATTAATATAATTATGGGTTAGTTTGATCGACTTGAGGGAAAACAACCTGAGATTTGAGATTTGGAGGAAACGATTTAAATAAATAAATATGAAGAGAGAGCGAAGGAAGTGAACGTACTAAAAGCATATTACAAAACTTAACACGTTAAACTTTTAGTGTGATCGAATATTTAATTCATATCTTGTTCTTTAGAGAGAACTAGATAATAAAAAATCAACAACCTGCAAAAGAGGTTCAGAGTTGAAATTAATTAGAAATAGATTTAATATAAAAACGAAAATTTAATTATTTCGCCGAGGTGCCATATCTTGCAAATATTGTTGTCACCGGGCTTATAATCTTGTTGGGGACTTTAGTTAAACACATAAACAAAGTATCTATGGAATTTATGAAACCCATATATTCTAACTTATTTCCTTATGTTTTAAATCCGCATTTAATCCGCCCAGCAATAAAAATTCAAAAGCCATGTTACACGATCACATGAACCCTAATCGAGAGAATGCTACAATGTATTTCTTTTCAATGACATTTTCTTCTATTCGTGTAGTGATTGGGCGTGTACTATACTGTAATACTATTAGTTTGAGATGTATTCAGCGACGTAACATCAGAGTAGGCTAGGTCGGCAATATCTAACGAGGCTAAAACTAAATATTATTGAATATTTAAAGTTAATGATATAGTAATAACTGAAGTTAGTGCGATCTACCTTATTGTGAAAATGTTAATTCAATGCATGGAATTCAGTGACTAATTCCGTAAGTTGCTTAACTTTCATACCAACAAGTACAAACTCTATATGAATTTCAGCCTCAAAGCTTATACTTGCTGTATATTCACTTGTGAGGGCGCATGAATTAGTTGTACGCATGAACGGAAGAGCGTGGGTCCAACACTTGCACTGGGTGGTGCGTATTTTTTCTTGGGCAAAACAATTGATATTTGCAATAACTTTGACACTTAACGTTGGCACAACGCGCACTTGTTCAGGTAGCATAGATTTCACAGAGAATGTGAGCTAATGAACAGTAAATACATTTAATCAGTATAAATAAGTCGGTTGTTTAGCTTGCTCGGACTAAAAGAGACTACCATCACATATAAAGTTCTGTATATATGTTAGTAGATATAACCGAATCAGCTTTTTATAAATATATAACTAGGAATTACAACCGTGTTTCGTGGCCTGCTACCACAACAGCTGCTTTATAGGATCCAGTTAGCTCAAGACATCATCAGGAGGAACCACGTCCGGTTTCGGCTCCTACTCCTCTACCGTTTTGACGTGCCCCCCCTTTCGGATGTGTCTTCAGCTCTGGTGTTGGGTGCATGTCTTCTTTCTTCTTCTTTCTTCTGTTCCCTGGCCTCTTCGATGTATCGATGAGTGTCAGCCGGTGACTGACTGACTTATTGTGGTTCTTTCCCTCTTTACTCACCCAAACCAAAATTCTAATCATGACATATTTATCTCATACTACTCATCTTTATGCCCCGATTCTAAAATCCAAATCTTGCAAAACCCCCTCAAAACTTTTGCTCCTGAAAAATAGAGTACATGGAGCACATGGAACTCTAAAATGTGGGAGTTAAGACCCCTATTAATGGGGTCTTAAAATCAACCAAAGAAGTTGAATTGTTGGGAATGATTTTTAACTTGTGTTATATATATTGTTCAAATTTCTTTGAAATCGGACATATATGGATGTTCACTGGGTTTCTAAAAGAGAGCAAAGCTAGAGAAAGCCAAAAGAGGATTGATCACAATAAGCAGTCATCTATACTACCCTAGTTGTTACCACTCCCCAATGAGAGCTTCCTCACCATGCAGGTGACCGGCCCATCTGTAAGATGCATTACCCATCTATAGCAATTGGAAGGTACTGGACAAGGATTCTGAATTGTTTTTCCGGTTTTTGACTTAATTTTTGAGGGCGGTCGGTTCATCTTTAGCATTCCGGTTTGTGAGATCAGTCAACTTTATTTCAGATATTCTCATTTTAAAAATCCTCATTGAGAGGACGTTGGTGCTGATTTGACGGAGGTTTGCGTTCTCTGAGTGCTTTTATTTCTTTTGATTCCTGAAAACACTTTCATAATTATGAGTTATTTTATTGATTGTCTACTTCATTAATAAGCACTAAATACGCTGAGAACTTTCTCACGGAACATATTTCAATGTAATGAGAATAAAATCGTATAGAATTGACAAGAAATATATAATGATGCGAAATTATAGTATTTTCTGAGAGTCATAAATCCAATTTTGTTTCGGGGACTAGATGTAACTTGACTGTAACTTGTCAGTCCCATAGCAGACTATGGCATCGTAACACGTTATTTTCTATACTCTCGTAACAGCTATGACTGAAGAGCAACTCACAAATACTTCAGAATTGCTGTGTTTTATCCTCTGTTTATTCTGACGATTAGCAACTGACTTCCAACAAATAAAATTAAAGCGTACAATTCTCGGTATTCAACAGACACATGCACTATTGATATATAACCCAGTGTAACACAAAGTCACAAGACTGGACTTTTGAACGGAAAGCAAAAGTTAGTGAGAAAGAGAGGAAGAAAAAAAGAGAGATATGTGTGTGTGAGGGATAGAGAGAATATTGAATCTCAACTCCAAATAAAAGGTACTTTATTTATCGACTAAAGTATTATATGTGAAGCTGACATCAGCGAAATTTAAAATGAGAGTGAAGACACGGTTACGAATCCTGCAAGCCAATTTCCCTGGAGCTGTACAATTTCTGCCAATTCCCCGCCTTTCAAGAAATAGCCAAATTATAGAAGATAACAGCAATGACAATTGCCACTGAAAGAAAAGATGAAAGCAAGCCCATAAAAGGGAGAGTCCCTGAGTGTTACAAGCTATTAGACTAAGTATTTTTTCTTATTTACGTTGTCATTAACTCACCCTTTTGGACCATATGCATCCTCTCCTCCCGAAGCTTCGTAACACATGCCAATACATCAATAGCTTGACCACTCAACATTTCATTAAGAAGAGTATCAATGCAAATGTAAGTTCCGGTACGACCGACACCAGCACTGAAAGATGGGTCAAGGGCAATAAAATGTCTATGATTGCTTCCAACAATTTAATGAACAAAATAAATACATGGATTAGGCTTAGAGAACAAAAGAAAACATTTACTGTTTTTATTCAGAAGTAGAAAAAAATAACAGTTGAATAATACTGGTTTCTAATTTGGCACAAAGCCAACATTTTCGAGTGAGGGATAAATCGGTTACATTGAATCCAGTCTTCAACTGGTACTTATTTTATCGACCCCGAAAATATAAAATGGCAAAGTCAATATCGGCGGAATTTGAACTCAGAACACAAAAATGGACGAAATGTAACAAAGCATTTTGCCGGCCATACTAACAATTCTTCTAGCTCGGTGCCTGCTAAAATTGAGTAATGCTGGAAATCGGACCCTAAATTTGATATTAACACACTTCTCAGCAAACAATTTTAACCAAAGTTTTTCATTAGGAATGGAAACAATCATTATTGGGACGACATATTGTGTTAACGTAAGACAATATTGGTTAAAATTTCTTGACTTACTACATCATATATACCTACATTACTAAGAACCTAAATTTTTCTCAGTCACTCTTCTATGTCGAGATGTTTCCTTTTTCCGAAACCATGTCAATATTTAGAATCGTCTCTTTGTTGAAGTGATGTCGTGAGGCAAACGTTTTGATTGATTAAACGTGATACTTTGACTCTAAAATATTTCTGAATCTCGTTGTCCCACACAAAATATAGGAAAACTTATAAACTTATAAACGTGGTTCAATTTAGGCAAAATTTCGTGGACCCTCCTTTTTACTAAGCTTTAGCTTTATATTTTTCACTATATCATGAATTATATAACAAAACATTTCAAAAGTTAACATGGCTTGTTACCAACATACACGCTTACACGCTTACATGCGCACAGGTACACACTCACGAGTGCTAACAAACACACACATACATAAATACAGACAGACATACATACATATATATATATACATATATATATATATATATATATATATATATATATATATATATATATATATATATATATATATATATATATATACATATATATATATACATATATATATACATATATATATATATATATGTATATATATTCACACACACATACATACAGATATATATATTCATTTCTACCGCTCTGGATCTTCTTTCAGAAATTATAAAAAGGAAAGCTGACATCATTGTATAGATGATATAATTATGGTTATTATAAATATAAAAATGCATATATATAATTATATAAAATATGAAATATGCGTGTTATAGATATAATTACAAACCTGCAATGTACGACCAATGATGATGTTGTTCCTTCTCTGAACCTTACGGCATTTCGGAATTCTAAGATATATTCTGTGTGCTGTGGTATGCCATGATCTGGCCATTTATTGAAGTAGAAATGATCGATAGTCCATCTTTCATTCTGATGACCACCTGACTGTAAATAAAACGTAAAAAGCTTTGGAAGAAAATCTATGTAAAATTATACTGAAGCACTATTAAACAATGTAATAAAATACTATCGTAGTATATTATTATAATATTAATGTTGATACCATTACAGGGCATCCAACTTATTTCACAGCGTTGCACAGCGTCAGTCTTCGAAACAAAATAGCAAATTTTAGATCAATGATAAAACACAAAGTACTATAGTGCTTGCTTCACTGAGATGAATCTGGCCTGTAAAGCACATATGAAACGATAGAAGGCCAAAGCAGTCACTTAACCATCTAGAAATAGAAGTTAAACCACACTGTAGGATGTTTAAAGGAAATTAAACGTTGAGTAACATAGTCGTGGGTATACAAAAAGGTGGGATAGTGAATGTTAAAAAAATGATTTGAACATCACAGATATTAGGAACATCTTTTCAGTAATATTTCCATATTTTTACAATATATCTATGTTTTCTAATGCCTTAGACTCAAATATATATATATATATACATACATACAAATATATATATATATATATATATATATATACATACATACAAATATATATATGTATATATATATATGAGAAAGTATATATATATTGTATATAGGTATATATATATGTATATACGTATATATATGTGTATATATGAATATATATATATGTATATGTATGTATATATATATGTATATATATATATATATATATATATATATATATATATATATATATATATATATATATATATATATATATATATATATATATATATATATATACCCTCTGTGTAGCTGCATTTCAGAGAGGAACTTGTTTTCAAAGTCCCAAATTTGATTATTCATAACAAGTTGAGTTTTGCCTTTTAATTGCTTGTATTATTTCATTCAATGGAAGTTTTCCATTCATTATATTGCATGTACGAGACTCCTCTTTGTGCAAACGCATTTATCTATCCATGTATGTATATGTTTATGAATGTTATGTCCATTTAGATCCTGCAACTGGCTGGCACAATACAGAGTATGCGATAAAGCAAGTACCAGACTGAAATAATTACTTATATTCTTCGTTAATTTGTTATAAAACTATATAGAGCACCACATATATTGTATTGAGTGCATGTTAAGTAATTCAAGAATAGTGATATTCTTTCTTTTATTCCTTCTTTTACATGTTTCAGTCATTTGACTGCGGCCATGCCGGAGCACCACTTTCAGTCGAGCAAATCGACCCCAGAACTTATTCTTTGTAAGCCTAGTACATTTGTTTCTTTTGCCGAACCACTATGTTACGGGGACGTAAACACCAGCATCGATCGTCAATGGATGTTGCGGGGAGCCAAACACAGACCCCCACACACATATATG
>NC_043010.1:64906791-65000284 GCF_006345805.1 Octopus sinensis
ATGGCTGAATTTATTATGATTGTTATAGTTCTAAATAGGTTTGTTATATTTTGTTACAGAACAATTCTCTTTTGTCCTAACTTTCTTCCTCTCTCCTCCTAAGAATATAACAAACTCACTTCTGTGAGGTTGCGAATCCATACTCAGTATTACGACCAATTTAGGTTGTGAAATAATATGATAAACGCTATGTATATTTCACAAAACTACAGAATGATTTTGAAATGTTTATATGGAGTAGAGATGCGATGGCCACGTAGATACATCAAACCCAAGATGAGCTTAGATTGCACAAATCAAGAACACCCTCATATTTCTTAGTTAAAATAAGTTATGGTAACATATGAGAGGAGTGAAAGAAATATTTTTGACGTACACTGATGAAGTTTGCATTGATGTAATCTGAGGAGGACATCTCGTCAGGTTGAAGCCTAACACGTGAATGGTCGTCTGAAATATGCAGCGAGGAAATATGTATTTTTAGTTAGTAAGATATCAGTTATATTGGCAAGAAGTAGAATCTAGAAAGATATTTAAAAACTACAAAATACAACAAAATATTGCTTAAATTAGTAAAAAATTATCAACATGTGAAATGGTGCGAAATGGCTCAACAAGTGATATTTGATTAAGAAATAAACATTAAATGACTAATAGACAAACACTGTGAATGATTTCTACACTTGGCCATGTTAAGGAAAAGAGAGAAGCGTGTGAATTTGCAAGAGACAATATTCCAAATCCTACAAAATATAAATCCTTGAGTAGAAACATAATTAGTCAATTATAACATGTGGCATTAAAAGACATATTACGAGACTTTAATCAACTAGAATTACCAGCGCACAAAATATATCAGATACTGAGCAATTTGCTAAAATAACACTTTGTTCAAAAACAATGACTTTGATTCAAACGGGTTTATGTTCTTTGTTTTTTCAAAAACTGGTTTTATCGATGCTCTTGTCAAGACTGTTTGAGTAATCTTATGGCACTGTTTAATTGGTAGAGCATTTTATCTCAAGGATGCACTAAGCATGATTCTCCAAAATTACGGAGGTTTACAAAATCTATTTAATTCAACCTTATAATATATATATATGTGTGTGTGTGTGTGAGTGTGTGTGCGTATGTGTGTGTGTGGAGGCGCAATGGCCCAGTGGTTAGAGTAGCGGACTCGCGGTCGTAGGATCGCGGTTTCGATTCCCAGACCGGGCGTTGTGAGTGTTTATTGAGCGAAAACACCTAAAAAGCTCCGCGAGGATCCGACAGGGGGTGGTGGCGATCCCTGCTGTACTCTTTCGCCACAACTTTCTCTCGCTCTTTTTTCTGTTGGCCTGCACGCTTAGCCAGCGGGGTGGCGTCATTTGAAGGCTAAAACTATACGAAGCGCATTGTGACCAGCGATGTGTAACAACATCTGATAGCCTATTCGGTCACGTGATCACGTGATATATATATATATATATATATATATATATATATATATATATATATATATATATATATATATATATATATACATATATATATATATTTCAAGTAGCCGACATTATGCGAATTACTCCGAGCATAGAAGGGCTGTATAATCGAAGGGCTTTGTTGATTTGCCCTTTTCAGAATTGTGAGTATTGATGTTCCAGGTGTTTCAAAATAAATCTCATGAAAATCATTAAGAGTCCTCACCAACATTCACTATAACTATGAGTACCATTATTGGTAGAGTGAAAACATTTGTCAAGCTGGAAGAATATCTAGATTTTTCACAACAAAGGCGCACATTTTATTTCAATTCTTTGATGGATATGATACCTTAAATACAAAAACATAAATCCATATTTACAAGGCAGTATCGTTTTATAGCGATTCTTCTTTGTATTCTCAGGTTTTGTTGCTTCAGTATAAGGCAGTGGTAAGGTCTTTGGCAGTCTCTGTGAATATAAGAAAACGATAGCTGTACATTTTAACAATGTTATAAATAATAAGACTGAATTTCAGTAAATGAGACATAACAGACATTTTGTTAGTGGACACAAAACAAAGAATCTAAGAAATAACAGTGATTAATATTACTAAATATATAGTTTTGAAAAGCTATTAACAATATATTTAGTGACAAAATGATTTCTAATATGGGAACAGTTTTGAGGGGAAATGATAAATCGGTACCATGACCCTTCGATACTTGATTGTTGTTTTAGTTAATCGATTCCAAAAACAGGAAAGGCAAACAACACCTCGGTGGGATTTGAGCCCATAGCATAAGGCATCGGAAGAAATAATGCAAGGCAGATTTATTCGAAGCCTCTGCCAGCTCACCGGTCTTGTGCCACAATAGTGATAAGGGATCGCTGTTTTCTATTTTCTATTTTAAAATAGAAAACTATTTTTATAATAGTTTTCTATTTCAAAATTTCATAGTTGGTTTACTGATGTAGTTTACTATGCTGAATTAACACACCACCTTCCAATTCTATTGATACATTAAATTTACACTGACATTAATAAGAATAATGCTACGTTACAATAGAGTAGTTTACGAATGAAATTGTTAACATATTCATAAAAGATAGTCACTGACCAAGAACTCATCATAAAATGGTTCCAATTCCTGTTTCTTCTCAGAGACGTATTCCTGCAGATTTGACTTAAACGAGGTACTGGCCACATTCACGTATATACTTTCGTTTTCGTTCAACTGGATTTCTTCATAAAGTTGGGCTATAAAGATTTACAATAAAGATTGATAAGAAAGAACTGCACACACAGTTATTCGAACAAAAGCGCTAATAAAGAATTATCAAAATAAAATTTGACTGCCTCTTTTTCTCAAGATACACACACACGCACACACGCACACACACACACACACACACAGACACACACGCACACACACACACAGACACACACACACACACACACACACACACACACATACATATATATATGACACTTCTTTTGATTTCTGTTTGCCAAATCCCCTCATGAGGCTTTCGTGAGGTGGAGTTATAGTAGAAAACAGTTGTCCAAGTTGCCACGCTTCGGAACTCAACTATGAACCACGCCTGTTACAACGTCAACCCCCAGGAGTTCCCTAGATTAATATCTTACCCAATCAATTATGATACATATATGTAGAGAAACAGTTATAAATGTACAAAAGACAACATAATAAATCATAATAAATTAGTCACTGGTTTTTCGAGACGACGAAAAGTTCACAAGAGAGAGAAGAAAAATTCAAGAAACAGTGAGAGATAATAAACCTACCTGTATCTTCAGGAATGGCTTCTGCATACTTATTCTCCGGTATTTTCTCGTCACGTTTTGCAATTGGTCTTTTACCCCTAAATTTCCTAACGAAATATAGAAATATTTCATGAATTACAAGTGTATAATTATCAATGTGATTGTCTAAGACAAAAATGTTAAATATACAGTTACAGTATAATGTTAAATAGTGTTGATAGCTTTTCGTAACCGCCTCAGTAAGTTGGTATAGAATTCTCTATTGATGCTGTGCTCCTTTTGAATATACTCAATAAAAACAATGCTTTTTGCACCCTCAAAAACTGAGGCTATCATCTTCGCTGCAGATGAAACGAAGTTGGCCTTCTTAAGAGTAGGTAAGGAAGGGTGTTTCACAGAACGGACTGTCGCTTTGTCTCTGTCTTACAGTGATAAATCTAATACTCTTCGTGGCTTTGGAAACGTTAAAGAAAACTCTCTGAATCTGCTTCAAGCAATGTCAGGTTTTCCCGGCGATGTGATCTACCTAGTGTGCTTTTGATCATGTGTCAGAAAACGTGACACCCACTGAGCAGAAACCAAGCTCATTGTTCAGAATATCCTCAACTCTCCTTCAAAACTCCCCTCAACCACTAAATTCAGCTGTCCAGTTTTGCACTGTTGATAAAACTGGAACGTCATCCCTTGCTGTAGCAACTATGTCAGCATGAATGTCCTTGGGGCTTAAAGCCTTTTTCTTCAATTATTCGACAAAATCACGATGCCGAATTTCGTCCATTGTCAAGAAAATTCACTTCTAATTATATTTTAAGTCTTCTTTGTACAGTCAAATGTCACTTTACATGAAAATAACCTATATCGCTGGTAATAAGAAGTGTTAATATATATGCCTGCAATGTTCCGTAGTTCTCAACAGCAATCCTTCATTGTCAGCTTGCGAACCTTTCAGCAGCCCTCGTACTTTAATCAATGTTGCATACGACACCACTAAATATGTGCTTTGCTGTTAAAGTGCTGTTTTAGTCACACCGTGAAAATGAACTCAATATGTTTGACAATATCAACGTTATTCAGCAACATATTTTATTCCCTCACTTCATGCTGTCGAAATACTAATTTTAAATGTCGGGGATTGGCGCAAAACTGAGGACTCAGTTTGAATTTTTGCAGTCTGCAGTCTGGCATTGCAACTATCCATGTTGAAATATCACCGAGACGAAATTTGCTTTCATCCCACGAAAATTATAACAATAGTTTTTAATAGGTTAATATCAAATTCTTAAAGTAATGCAACAGTTCTTACTTCTAACATTAATTCAGAATTTAGCATAATAACAGGCCAGTTCTTGAATTTAATATTCTCGTAAGGAGTAATAGTAAATCAGTACACATCGTAATTAGGAAAGGATATTGCATATTTATATGGATTAGATTATATAAAGTATGAATTATGACGTATTCTTATATCACAATAACCGAAAATTGCACATAGTAAGGGCACTAACTAAAAATCTAATGGTCATTTAACTCCATTAATTACTTTTGAAAGTAAAAAAGAGGTTATAAAAAATAGCCACATACCAATACCAAATCGCAGTCACCAGTCCTATGATTAGTAATATGAACAAGAGCAATGGAACTAACATGAACACCAAGATACTTTGGGTAGATTTCTCTGGAAAAAGAGAAAATGCATTGGTCATTTATACAGCAACTGCCTGTAAATGGGTTAATAAAAGCTTCTGAGTGGCTACCGTACACACATCTCACGCAGCCTCCTGAGTTAATAGTATATGCATACATATGTACACACAGACACACACACACGCACACACGCACAGACACACACATGCACACACACACACACACATATATATACATGTATATGAACATATATTCATATATATGCATATATTTTATACATAAACACACACATATATGTGTGCATCATACGTAATGTACGTACAGCATGAAAGCAAATTTACTGCTTACTGCGGTATTCGTCCGGCGTTGCTATATCTTACGGATCTACTGTGTTTAGAAGCATCATATATATCAGCGTTAGATGAAAATCATCGTAACAGCAACAGCAAAGATAGCATGATGGACGCATTTCAAGCTCCTTAGGCATCGTCAGTAGCATGTACTCACAGCCAACCAACTAATTTTCGTGGCGGTAGGTGATAAATGATTGTCTCCTCTACTGTAACAAATTTAGTAAATCGAAGGAAAAAATTTGAGGCCACAGTAGACCTTTATGCTTCCGGCTGCTATTCGTGTTATTTTCTTTGAAATGTTTAACGCAATTATTACCACTGATAGGTTGCTTTTAAATTTAGTGAATTTATAAGGTAACACGATGGCTGAAACGTTACCACGCCTTCAAAATGCTTAGCGCTATTTCGCCCGTCTTTATGTTCTTAGTTCAAATCTGCTGAGGAAGACTTTGCCTTTCATCCTTTCGGGGTCGAGAACGTAATTACCAGTTAATTACTGGAGCCAATAGAATTGATTTAATCCTTTTCTCAAAATTGCTGGATTTGTAACCATATTTAAAAGCAATGTAAGCGACTTTACTAAACATATTAGTAAAATGAGCAAAGGAAGTCAGGGTTCTACAATGCTGAAAAAGAAATAAATTTAATAACATAATATATTTCACGTACTGAAGTACATCATCAGAAGTAAATATTCTAGGAATGTTTATTAATATACCGACCATATTAACTGTTACAAGGATTGGCAAAAGCAGAAGTGACCAACCGGGAACAGTTCGAATACTTCACGTCGGACCGGTCTCTCAGTACATGATCTGGCTACATTCATGACAGATGAAGTGATACTGCTAGCCGGATTACCGGAACGATGAAGTTCCATGTGATCCTAAGAATAAACTGGTATCCGATAATCTTAGAAGGAATTAGGTGTGTGGAAGTGGAGGAGGAAAGACGGCGAAAGGAAATAATTCATCGCAAATAGAATATGCGGGACATTCAGAAATCCACAAACTTCCTAGATTTAGGAAAAGATGGTGAATTCTTTCCTTAATGAGAATGTTCTATTACTTAGTGCCAAATCCAAGATTATAAGGTAATTAAAATATCTGTGGAAATATTCACCCCAAAATTATGACTACATCCGAAAGAGATTAAAACAGCTTCAATTGTTTTAATACAAACACTGATTTCTTCTACACACACACACACACACACACACACACACACACACACATATATATATGTGTGTGTGTGTGTGTGTGTGTGTGTGTGTGTAATTATAAGTAACGAGATAAATATACTTTGATAAAATCTATTTATCAATTGGAAATTCTTATTTAATGACAATTTCTCCGCACGTTTTAAACATTTATGTTTAGTATATTATATAATATTTTATAGTAATTAATAAGTTACTTATATCTATGCGTTGATATATATATATATATATATATATATATATATATATATATATATATATATATATATATATATATATATACATACATATATACATTCTTAAAATCAAAATCTTCAGGTTAAAAATATTCTAGCCTAAAATCTCCTCGACATAAGTGCTATGAAATTATAGGTCTTAAATCTAACGGAAAGAAGTGCGTGGGTGTAATCGGTTAGCACAATTATCGCGAATATAAGAGGTGTGGGTCTGATTCCTATGCGTATGAAAAGCCAACTTATTCCATTGAGGGCTTATATGCCCCAATATTAGAATATTTTACTTTTTATTTAGTCAACGCATGGTGATCGCTTTTAAGATTATGATAATTATTATTATTTATACTATATCTATATACACACATTAATGGGTGTTGAAAAGTTCATGGTTTTAAGTAAAAGTAGATAGAGGAGAATATGTTAATTATGATTTTATTCAATATATACCCTTCTCAGATTCAAGCACTTATTGCAGCTCTCATTCATAGAGGTACAGATCGCACCCCTCCCCCACTAATTTTCAATCTTTATGGATGCCAAATATACAAAAACCGACGCCGAGATACGCAAATGTTGCAAAGAAGAGCATGACAATGCTACAACAGAAACCATTGCAACATAAAATCAAATTATAAATTAGATAATATCACATTGATATGTTAGGAATAGAACTGTGTGCAGCGCAACCAATACACGACAAGATTTATCAGAACTAAACTGAGTGAAAATAAGATCAAAAATGAAGCTGAGAAGCGTAGGATATAAAGCTGCGATGGATGGGGGATTGAATACTGACATATCAGAAATTACTTCTGACTAGAAACTACCAAACATCTTTAATGAGGCAGAGTAAAAACGATAACTTTAGTATAAGTAGAGGCTGTACGAAAAAAGAATCAATAACTGACACTACTTCCCACGTGCATTCTTAGTGAAAACAGGCTAATGTTGCTTAGAAAATATAACTGGGGAATCTTATGAGCTGGCCATTTGGCATTTCGGTGAGATGTTCTTAGAAAGATGTAGCGTAACTGAGAACTACATTAAATGCCTCACATTACACATTCATTCCTAATAAGTCTGGTATATATTGTCTTCATAATATATCAAACTCCTTATATATCGAAGAATCAAAGAATCAATTAGAGAAATAAGTTATCTATGACACTATTAAATTCTCATTATATACACCTGTTAATTTCAGGTTCACATAATTTGTGGTCTTCATTCTTTTCCTATTGATGGTAACATTGTAAATAAGACATTTATACAGTCGTTATCACAGGCCACCTATCAATACACTCGGGTTGTATATTACCTCCAATCCACCTCGTTTAACTTAATATTATATTACAAAACGTGTTTTGTGGTATCATGTCCTACTTTAATTAAAAGTTACGGATTGATCCCTGAATGAATATTTAGAAAATATATTCAGCTTTATATCCGTGCAGATCAAATTTCTATTAATAAAATCCATCTGATCACGTTTTGTCCATCGCATTGTTGATAAAGTGGCTTGTTTCCATATAATCTGTAGCAAACTGAGCTACTTAACACACTGAAAATATCAACGAAGACAAAATACATAAGATGACTATACTCATTTTCTGCATTAGAAATATAATGAGGTATCAAAACATACATCTTTACTCAATATAAGGAAATTTGAAATAACTCTTTATTAAAACTCAAGCAGTTTTATTATAAAAAAGGAAGGTAAATACGCTGATTTAATAATATTAAAAAAAAATCAATAATTCATGCGTAATAAAATGTATTGAAAATAACCTTGTTGGCAGTTGAATCCGTGGTATCCTTCATCACATGTACCTGGACAGGAGCCGTTAATGTTGTTACACTTTTCAGAACAACGACATAACACATTGCATCCAAGACCAAATCTATCATTGGAACACTCTGAAATCAAAGTGGTTACAGACAAATTGCAATAAGGATAATTTTATAGTCTTATATAGACGGTAAGATCTGCCACAACGAAGTAAAGTTATTCTTGTCCATCAATTTCATTTCATCTTAAGATAAAGAAATATAATCTATCTTGTATGAAAAATGGACAAATAAATTATTAAGATGGGTGGGCCGAAAGATTCATTGGTTAACTATGAAGGAATGAGGCTAGAGCTCTGAAATGCTACATGAATGAATTTCAGCACATTTTATTAATTGTAAACTGACATTTGATTGTTCAAAGAAGACTTCAAATGTAAGTAGCAGCAACTACTCAGCGTCGTGTTGTTATCAAATACCTACAAAAGAAAAGGTTTAGTCCCGGAGGACATTCATGCTGACATGGTTGCCACATTAGGGCATGACATTCCAGCTTTAACAACATTGCAAAAGTGGGCAGTTGAATTTAGCGGATGAGGGTGTGTGTCTTGATGTTAACGCAAGGTCTGGAGGTCCTGAAACTGCCATGAGCCAGGAAAACAATGTTCGTGATCACTCTATAGAGATAGTGACAAGCGAGTGACCAAAAGCCAAATAGTGAATTCTGTTAGCATACCCCATGAAAGCGATGAGCATATTCTGAACAATAAACTTGACATGACCAAGTGGGTGTCACATCGGTGGGTTTCACATCTGACACCTGATCAAAAACAAAAGGCAGATCACATCAGGTGAAAATCCGACATTGTTTGAGGGAGATCCAGTCGGTTTCTTTGAACGTTTCCACATCCAGGATGAGTGTTAGATTCATCACTTTGGGACAGAGACCAAGAGACACTCCATTCGGTGAAACATCCTTCCTCAACTACTTCTAAGAAGGCCAAGTCCGTTTAATCTGTAGCGGAGATGATAGTCAGAGTTTTGGGGGACATAAAAGGAATTGAGTTTATTGAGTAACTTGAAAAGGGCCACACCACCAATGGAGAGTACTATACCAACTTACTGAGGCAGTTGCGAAAGGCTATCAACACCAAATGTCTAGGAAAACTAATGAAAGTGGCTTTGCTTCATCAGTTCAGTTCTCCAGCATAGAAGTCCTTGATTTTAATGGCTGCTGTGTGTGACTGCGTCTTTGAACTGGTTGATCACTTACCCTACTTTCCTGATTTGGTCCCACCTGGCAAATGTCTGTTTCCCAACATGAAAAAACACTTGGCTGGGAACTAGGATCGCAATGGCGATGATGTCATATCCGCTGTCGATATTTTTTAACAACGGGTTGAAAGCTTCTTCAGCAATGGGATCCAAGCACTGCAACTCCGATTAAAGAAATGTTTGGAATACAAGGGGGACTGTTTTGAAAAATAAGCCTCATTGATGTTATTCCATGTGACTATCTTGGTCAGCTTATGAACTCGTCCAGCACGAATATTGTATGCATCAAAGCCATACACCATTCGTGTAGATCAGTCACTTTTTGGTTTTCCTCTGATTAATAAACGCTGATATCTAAAGATAACTAGTCATTTTAGAGTAATAATGCCATGAGTGAAATACAAATCAGTCTAGGATGTTGATATTGCAGCACATGTAAATCCTCCTAAATAATACAAGAGATGTATGATTGTGATACAATCTATCACAATCATAAACTAATATGTAAAAGGTGTGCAATATTGACAGATACGAACTACCTCTTCAATTAGAATAATTATCGAAGGAGTAATTCATATCTAAAATTGTTTGACTTATGTTACTATGCACGCATATTAAACTGAGGATATCAATATATATATATATATATATATATGTATAAAATTAATATGATGTTTGGGAGTTGTCATCTTTCAGTATAACTTAGAAAGTAGTTAATGAATGAATGCTTAGAGAATATATTCCTTTATAGACAGTGTTGATTTCATTTCCGTTTGTACAAATATAAAGATTTACTAAAATACAGGAACGCAAATATAACTCCACACACACAGCCCCATACACATACTCACATATACACGCACCTATACACACACACGCATACATAAACACACACAGGCACATATAAACGCACGCGCACACACAGAGATATATACATAGTCATTACGAGTCAAATATTTCCTGATTTCTTTACGAAGATTCTTGTGAATGAATGCTTGAAAAGCATAATTGTTATATACCTGTGTAGTCCTCATTTCCACTCGCACATTATTGAAATAACAGGAAATATTTAGAAAGAGACGAATCCACAGGTTGAGACATATTTTTAAAAATATAATGTAGACTTAAATTATACCTTGTTGACAATTGTCACCTTCATATCCAGCAGCACACCCATCGGGACATGTCCCATTTCGTCTGTCGCAGGTTTTGTTGTCAACGCAGTGACATATAGCTTTACAATTTACACCAAATTTATCTCCTTCACATTCTGAAAATATTGGTATAAACAAATTATATTAGATATCATTTACTGAATATAATAAAAGGTATGTCTATAATACTTTTCTACTTCAGAAATATAATTAAGATATCGTATGCCTGTAAACAAACATTTGTTTCGCTTAACGTAATATGTTATCATAAACAAGATTGAACAGGTAGAGACATTAAATGAAATATAAAAACTAATTTAATAATTTTGGAATAAAGTATAGAAAATTACCTTCTTGACAGCTGGATCCGCTGTATCCTGCATCACAATCACCTGGACATGATCCATTTACGTGGTTACATGGTCGGAAACAATGGCAATGCTCTTTGCAACTATGACCAAAGCTACCACTGGAACATTCTGAAATAAAGTATTGTTAGAAACGAATCCGGAGTATTCCGCCTATACATACATATATATATATATATATATGTGTGTGTGTGTGTGTGTGTGTGTGTGTGTGTGTGTATGTATATACAAGCAATTATGTTCCTACGTGAATTTGCATGTGCAGAAATGCAGATCCACACACATGCACACGTTAAGTCACTGAAATACATTTATTCACAGATGTTTGGATACCAATCCATCCATGCATACATACATACTTACTTTTATATGTACACAAGTAAACAGCACGCACGTATATATATATATATATATACGCAGGAGTGGCTGTGTGGTAAGTAGCTTGTTTACCAACCACATGGTTCTGGGTTCAGTCCCACTGCGTGGCACCCTGGGCAAGTGTCTTCCACTATAGTCTCGGGCCGACAAAAGCCTTGTGAGTGGATTTGGTAGACGGAAACTGAAAGAAGCCCGTCGTATATATGTGTATATATATATATGTATGTGTGTGTGTTTGTGTGTCTCTGTTTGTCCCCCTAGCATTGCTTGACAACCGATGCTGGTGTGTTTATGTCCCCGTCACTTAGCGGTTCGGCAAAACAGACCGATAGAATAAGTACTGGGCTTACAAAGAATAAGTCCCGGGGTCGAGTTGCTCGATTAAAGGCGGTGCTCCAGCATGGCCGCAGTCAAATGACTGAAACAAGTAAAAGAGTAAAAGAGTAAAAGAGTAACAATGATAAATCTTAGAGCGAGTTATAAACAGTAGCGGTAACACATCGTGACGCATATTTGCCATTTGAATATGGCTAACCCCTAAGGGTGGATGCTACTGTAGTTTGTAGCCCCAGGAAGATACCTCCTCCAGCTGGCTATAGACACATATATTCAAATGGCAAATATGCGTCACGATGTGTTACCGCTACTGTTTATATATCATATCACTTAGATCATTAGCGCTTTCTCCCATTCTAGAGGGTTTCACACACACACACACACACACACACACACACACACACACACACACACACACACACACACACACACACGAACACACACACACACAGACATACTCACACACACACATACACACATACACACATGCACCCACACCCATTCGCACAATCTTTCTCCCTCTATCAATCTTCCTCCTTTCTCTCTCTTTCTTCCTATATATATATGCACATACATATAGACATAAATATACATAAACCCCACTAGAATGGGAGAAAGCGCTAATGATCTAAGTGATATGATATATATATAAAAAATGTAATATATAAATATATATCTATAAATATAAACCATCCGATCTTCTGATTACCTCATTTCTTCTAATATATAATACCTGTACATCATCTCCAAACCTTCCATTTTATATATATATATATATATAACGGGAAGCTTTATGAAAATAAACAAAAGACGAAGGCAGGTGGAAAACAAACGAACAATTGTATTAGTATGTCGCTCAGGAAATATAAATAAAACAAGTCTTTAACGTTTCGAGCCTACGCTCTTCAACAGAAAGATACACAGAGAGAGAAAAACACAGAAAGAAGGAGAGAAAAAAAATGCGTGCAGTAACTAACGAATCAACATGGCGATCTGATTTCGGCCAGAGGTCAAAGATCAAACATGAGACGCGAGAGCGAAATAAGGGGAGATAATAGGGTTGATAAATGGGTTGAGGGACCAGCTAAAAGTGCGTGGGAGGGGTCTGGATGTGTGTATGTATAGGGTTGGTGTATGTATTAGTATGTATAAGGGTGTGTGTGTGTGTGTGTGTGTGTGTGTGTATGAGAGAGTATTAGTGCGTAAGATTGGTCTGGACGTGCGTATGTATGGGGTTGGTGTATGTATTAGTATGTATTAGTATGTATTAGTACGTATTGGTATGTATAGGTGTGTGTGTGTGTGTGAGAGAGAGTATAAGTGCGTATGCGGGGTCTGGACGTGTGTATGTATAGGGTTGGTGTAAGTATTAGTATGTACTAGTATGTATTAGTACGTATTAGTATGTATTAGTTGGTGTGTGTATTAGTATGGCACATCATATGTGATGTGATGTGTAAAGTCATGTGGTGTAGTGAGGAGAAGAGGGGGAGGGGGAGAAGAGGGGGAGAGAAGGGGAGGGGAAGAAGAGGGGGAGGAGAAGGGGGAAGAGGAGAGGATGGGGGAGAAGGAAGGGGAGGAGGGGGATGAAGGAGGAAAGAGGGAGAGGGGGAGAGAGGGAGTGAGGGAGCAGAGGGAAGGGGAAGAGGGAGGGAGAAAGAGGGAAGAAGGGAAGGGGAGTAGGGGTGAAAGGATGAAGGACTGAAGAAGTAGGGGTCGGGGGAGAAAGGATAGGTGAGGAGGGGGGAGAGGGGGGTTAGATGAGGAGGGGGGAGGGGGTTAGATGAGGAGGGGGGAGAGTTGAGACCAAATGGCGTATAAGAGCGAAGAGAGAAGATTAATTCCTGTTCACGGCGCAAACGGGAATCCGGATGGCCTCTGTGTAAGGACAAACCGAACACAGATAGGTGTTGCAAGGAGTGACCGGTGGAGCGGAAATGGCGTGAGACCGGTGTGTCGTTCGCAAGGTGGATGTCACGAAGGTGTTCTGCGAACCGGTCAGCCAAGCGGCGTCCCGTTTGTCCGATGCACAAGGAATTGCAGAGAGAGCAAGAGATGCAATAGATAATATTGCTGGAGGTGCAGGTGAAGGAGTGGATGATGGGATAGGGTCGATGGTGGGTGCTAGTGAGGCGGGTGGTGTTGGAGAGGTAAGGGCAAGTGCGGCAACGTGGGCGGGAGCAGGGGAACGAGCCGGGTTGGGAGGTAGGGTCAGGGAAGGAGCTATGGACCAAAAGGTCTCGAAGGTTGTGGGCTCGTTTGAAAGAGGGGAGGGGTCGGTTAGGGAAGAGGTGTGAAGTGGACGGGTCGGACTGGAGATGACGGAAAGCTCGAAGAATGGTGCGTTGGAGACGTAGGGTCGTGGGGTGGTAAGTGAGGGGAAAAGGGAGGCGGGAGACTACAGGGCGGGTTCGGGGAGAGAGAGAGCAGATACACGGTCCACGGACCGTGCTCTGGCAAGGGCGGTGTGGATAGTGGTGAGGGGGTATCCACGTAGGGTGAAGTGGTGAGCCATACGTTGAGACTGAGTCTCAAAGTCATGGTCGTCACTACATATATATATACATATATGTATAGATAGATAGATAGATTCTGTAAATTTCAATTGTATATATATGTACGTATGTATATAACATATGAAAGACGTATATATATATATATATATATATATATATATATACACACATACATATGCAGACATATGTATGTGTGTGTATGTATATAAGTACGAACATGTGCCTGTGTGTTTTGTACTACAACCACATATACACTAATCCCCCGTTTTAAAATTTCATTTTAATTAGGAACGTAATATACATATAATATATATATATATATATATATATATATATATATATATATATATATATATATATATATATATATATATATAATATATATATATATGATATATATATATATATATACATACATATATATATACATATGTATATATCGTTGTATTTAGGAATTCCCATTTTGCCACTTTAGCCAATAAAAACACACGCATTATATATTTGGTATTACTATGCTTCAGCGTAAAAACATTTGGCTGGGAACTAGGATCGCAATGGCGATGATGTCATATCCGCTGTCCATATTTTTAACAACGGGTTGAAAGCTTCTTCAGCAATGGGATCCAAGCACTGCAACTCCGATTGAAGAAATGTATGGAATGCAGGGGGGACTGTTTTGAAAAATAAGCCTCATTGATGTTATTCCATTTGAGTATCTCGGTCAGCTTATGGACTCGTCCAGCACGAATATTGTATGCATCAAAGCCATACAGCCTTCGTGTAGATCAGTCACTTTTTGGCTTTCCTCTGATTAATAAACGCTGATATCTAAAGATAACTAGTCATTTTAGAGTAATAATGCCATGAGTGAAATACAAATCAGTCCAGGATGTTGATATTGCAGCATATGTAAATCCTCCTAAATAATACAAGAGATGTACCGTATAATATGAAAATAATTTCAGTTAACTATCAGCATTTTCCAACCTCTAACAATGGTTATGTATTGTTGGTGGGATTTACAAAAATGTAATATTTAGGTTATTTATGACATTAGTCTACGATGTAGATATTAATTAATATGCTATATAATAAAAGAAAAACACAATTGTTGATAATTTACTATATATACCATCTGGTTACAAAACATGTGTTTAGGTAACGGTTCTACATTTGGTTTCTGCTTTTATTCCCAGTCTAGCATAATCTCTAACATAAATTCCAGTTTCATATTTAAAGTATTATTAATATACATAAATATAGTTGTGAGATATAACAAAACAGTGAATTATGTAGTTAAAACTGTAATGTATAATATGACCATACCCTGCTTTTACTGGCGAAATATATTTATATCATTCCACAGGCACATATTCTGGGAATGAGTAAGGCATGAATAGTATGGCATCACATTTGTCTTTCGTATAAAGTCACACAATCTATCACAATCATAAACCAATATGTGAAAGGTGTGCAATATTGACAGATACGAACTACCTCTTCAATTAGAATAATTATCGAAGGAGTAATTCATATATAAAATTGTTTGATTTATGTTACTATGCACGCATATTAAACTAAGGTCATCAAAATATGGGACATACATATATATATATATATATATATATATATATATGATGTTTGGGAGTGCTATCTTTCAGTATAACTTAGAAAGTAGTTAATGAATGTATGCTTAGAGAATATATTCTTTTATAGACAATGTTGATTTCATTTTCGTTTGTACAAACATAAAGATTTACTAAAATACTATGGATAATCTAAGAAACGAACAGATGTATTAATTGAGATATGCATTTTATTAAAAGAAAATATAGATTTAAATTATACCTTGCAGACAACTGACACCTTCATATCCAGCAGAACATCCATCTGAACAGCTTCCATTTTGTTTGTTGCAGTTTTTGTTGTCAACACAATGACATACACCACTACAATTGGCACCAAATTTACCCTCTCTGCACACTGAACACATTAATATAAAATATTACATTAGATATCATTAGCTAAAAGTAATAAAGCGCTTGTCTCTAATAGTTTCTAACTTTAGAATTCTAATTATATCAACAGCATATATTTCATTGCATATCGGAGTTATGATAACATTATAGTTGTCTCTTATGATATGTAAGAAAGTTATCTACGCCTAAAAAGATTAAATGAAATATAGAGAAATTAATACTATTAGGATAAAATGTATTGAAATTAACGTTGGCAGTTGAATCCGGTGTACCCTGGGTCACATTCACCTGGACACGATCCATTGATGTGGTTACATGGTTTGGAACAATGACAAGACTTTTTGCACTGAGGACCAAATGTAAACCTAGAACAGACTAGTGTAATAGTGGCTACATGTGAATTTCTTGCAGAATAAATTGAAGATAATATTATGTACGTTGTTAACTGAAATCATGAAGAAATACAATGAGATTGGTGTGTCGAACACACACATGTTCTGCCAATATAACTTCTGCAACTGTTATGTAACGTCAGTGATGTTATTAATTCATTCAATACTTTTGTGTCCATCAAAAGATGTAAACAAATACACACATCTAGATATCGTACTGTCATGAATAGATTGACAATAATACTCATATTCTATCATTTTGCGACGTCATTAATAAGACAACTAATATTACAAGAAAATCTCCTTCAATGTCATAAAATCCATTTACCTAGCTTTTAATAATTCACACGCCTCAATAATAGAATGTGTCTATTTTCAAAATGGTCGTATTGATCCATCGGACAAAGAGTATATATTATAAGCAACACAATGGAATGTTAAATACTCACAAATTACTGATAATTCGCCATAAGTACAAACATTGTAACAATTTCTGTTTATATAACATAAGTATCCTTTTATATGCGGTTTGTGAGAAGTAACAAGACAAATGAAACAAGGGGCTTGATTTAACTGAGAGTATTAGGAGAATTTCACATTAAAATGGTAACTGATGAAGAATGCCAAAGATACCCAAACACTAAATGAAAGTGTATATGCACGTGTATGTATGTATGCGTGTATGTATGCATCCATATACGTATACACAAATGTACGTAGGCTCGACTAAACCCTTCAATGTGTGCCACAGCATGGCCGCGTAACGGAAACAAAAATGGTGAAAGATGAGGATATGCATATATGCATGTATGTATATATTTACGTATATATATATATCTCTCTCTCTATCTATTTATCTTTCTATACCTATGCACGCGCGTATGTGTGTGTGTGTATTTATGCACACGTTATCTGGGTTTAGAAAGACATCTAGTAAATCGTTTTTCTACAATGGAACTCGAAGTAAAAAATAATATAAAAACAGTCCGTAAATAGCGAGGCAAGAAATTAAAAAAACACATTATTAAAAAACGAATTATTAAATAAACACCAGGACATCAACAGAAAATCCGAATATCTAAGAATAGAATGGTTCAACCGAAAGTTAAGTGTCTGCAATCCGCCGTGTGTTTCGTAGGAAGAAATTGAATATTCGACTGGCACACTCTGCAGCCTTCCTGAGGAGGTTCCTGAATAAACAAGTGCAGTGGAAAAACAAAAACGTATATACATTGCTCAATTACCCGATCAATGATGGGAAGATGTTTTGAGGCTACTATAGATACATTTTCCTTCCAACTATACATGCATATATACATTTTCCATCCAAAGGACAGAAGTTCCCATCTGGAGAAAAGAATCAAGTACAGAGCCAAGGTGCAGATAGACAGCTCAAACGAATATAGAACTTGTACAGGGGCTTCTGAAAATTCTTTCAAAATCCGATTTTATTCTCATAGAAATTCTTTCAGATGCCCCGAAAATAGGACAAAGACCAGCCTAGCAAAATATGTCTGGGAATTAAAAGAAAACGAAACCCGACTTTCAACACGACATGGAGAATTTTAAATAGAGTTTCCCCTTACAGCTCGCTGCGCATGAAAGACCCATCGAATGTGATTTATGCCTGCTGGAAAAATATTATATTTTATTCCAGGACAACAAATCTTTAAATCAAAGACGCGAACACTTGAAATCCTGCAGACACGCAACTAAATTTAAAATGTCAACTAGCAGTATACCATATGGTTAGTGTATATATTTTTTGAATCTTGGACTAGTTTTTAATCACACTGTTGAATTTGTTGCTTATAATACTTGATTTATTTCGCATCGCAAGGATATTGTATATATTTCGACATATTTCTTAAGAAAAACCTTCGACTGTTGTATGCATATATTATTTCCTTGTTTAAGATTCTACTTATATTTTATTTTATTTCATTTTATTGTATTTTATAAACCCACTTTAATCGTTTAATTTATAGATAATTCGATATAGGGTGTTATATTTTGCATGTCTTTTATCCGAATTTTATTATTATACACTCGGCATTTAAAAAAAATGTGCTGTTTGTATATATAGGTAGGGACCTAGACATGTTTTATGTGGATATTTGTATTGTTGGCATGCATATGTATTCTTATCTATGCCTCTATATATGAGTGTAAGTAAACTTGTATGTTTATACTTGTGCACATACACATAAGGATGTATATGCATGCATGTATTCACTTATATTTGTGTGGATGTGTATTTACGTGCATATTTCCATATATTTATATATGTAATCTTATATGTGTATTTATGCTAATATACACCTTTGTATATATATGAATACGTAATTTTATTTTGTGTACGTTCGTTATACATATTAAGCCACCTATCTTTCTTTCTTTCTTTTCTATGCTATATTTCTGCTGCTTTCAAATAAAGTATATTACTCTACCTCTGGTATTTGAGTACTCTTTTATACATCCTTGTTTCACATTTATGTGCTTACTCCGGTATATATATATATATATATATATATATATATATATATATATATATATATATATATATATATATATATATATATATATATGAACTTGTATAATATAATTTTAAGTACAGAAACTATAATTCTTGATGAATAACTAGTTTCGTTGAACTGTATTCATTAAGATCTCATATTATATATAATCACATAATTTAGTTTTTCTGGATTATCACAAATGTCCGATGAACATTCGTTTTACATTCTGAGTAACAGTTGCTGAAGTCTTTTTTAAATTAGCACCCCTTAGTCAGAGGATCCTATGGGTCTTCCGTTGTCTCCAGCTAGATACCACCACCCACCCCATTTCCCCAACCCACCCCTGCCGTCCTTTAAACGCACCCGTAACCTACGCGATCTACTAATCCGTAGCACCTTCCCCGCTTCCCTCCCAGCCCCACCCAGATGCTTTCCTTACTATAGATCCCGCTGCTACACTTGCCCTTTCATCAGCAACACCACCTCCCTCACTGGATTCAACCAGCAAACCCTCCACATTAGAAACTCCCCTTGCACTTCTTCAAGTCTTATCTATTGCATTAGAGATAATCTCTGCAATAAACTATACGTTGGTCAGACGGACTGCTGCCTGGCCGACCGGTTCACGGAACATCTACGAGATGTTCGGCTACGCACGAACATTCCCGTCGCCCGTCATTTCCGTTTGGCCAACCACTTCACCTCTTATATCTCCATTTTTGGCCTCGCCTTGCACCACAGATCCACACTCTCGACTCCGCCTGGAACAGCGTTACATTTTCAGTCAACAAACATAAACTCCCTTCGTACTCAGCATAACCCCCTCCTCTTAACAACTGCCTCTAAACCTTTTTATTTTATTTTATTTCATTATCTCTCATAACCATTTACTTTTTTGCACTGTTACCTATTTTGCGATTTTTTATTGTTTTTTATCGTTTTTTCCATCGAATTAAAAAAATTTATTGTATTATTCTTTATAATTTTTAAAATTTCTATTTCATTAATTTAATTTTGTTTAAATTTTAATTTTTTTACTTTTTATTCTTTACTTTTTATTTTTTATCTTATATCTGTTGTTTTTGAATTTTTTATTAATTTTTTAATTTTTTCATTTTGTAACCTTCTCCATTTTTGCCCCTTTTTTATCGACCTTCTTTATCATATTTTATTTTATTTCTATATACACGCACACTTACATTCACACACGTACATATGCACACACATGCACACACATACATGCAGGTACACACACATACACACAGATACACACATGCACTTACACACGCACACATGCGCATACACGCACACACCCACGCACGCATACAGGAACGCAAATATAACTCCACACACACGACTCCATGCACATACTCACATATACACACACCCATACACACACATACATAAACACACATACGCACACATACACGCACGCGCACAGACATGAATGCACATGTACCACACATATACATCATACACACACAATACGCACATACAAGCACACAAACAATACACACATATACACATACACACAGGCACACATACACGCGCGTAGAAATGCACACATACCTAACACACACAACCTCAAGCACACACATACACAAACGTGCATACACACATACACAAACGTGCATACACACATACACGCACACACGTACACACACAACATATACATACGCACACACACACACGCACACACGCACATGCACAGGCACACACATACAAACACACGCACATACATATACACACACACAACCCAACGTCCACACTCACACACATATACACATGCACACACACATATACACACGAACATACACATACGCACATACACATATGTGCACACGAACGCACACACACGCACACACCATATGCATACACCACACACAAGACACACACAGCATATACATAGACACACACACAGCATATACATAGACGCACACATACATACACATGCACACAATACTTCAAACTGCCTCCCAAACACATTTCTACTGACCATTCCTCTACGCACATGTGAAGAGACACATAACTCCACAAAGGACCACCACTCCTGTTACCATGCTGCTGAATGTTTCCAACTTTAAGAGACAAAGTTCACTCACACATCCACATATAAACATCCAAGACCACACAAACTCCACACACACACGCATACACACACATACCATTACACCCACACCCACACGCAGACTAGCGCACACGCACATACTAAAAGATACAGAGTCATACCTCCTTCTCTTACACTCTCCTGTCTTCGAACTGTTTCCCGTATTTTCAAAATGTGAATCGTTGGCGATTTTTTCTTCCATCTATTGGACTTTCCAGTCTCCTGTTTCTGAAGAAGGGCTTCGCTCGAACCGTAAACCCAATGTTCTTTCCTTCCCTTGAGCATCTGCTAATACTTTGCATGTATCACTCTTTACGTTGTTGTTTTTTTTTCTTGTGTTTGTTCTTCGTGTTTTTGGATTTAATATATATAAATACATACATACATACATATATATATATATATATATATATATATATATATATATATATATATATATACACATGTATTGGGTCATTCCATAAATAATGCGGTGTTTTTCAATCGCATGAACTAAAAGTTGAAATAGGATGGGATAAATTACCTGCATCAACCTGCTATGAAGCAGATAGTAATGTTCCCTCTTCCTTATTCTTAGTGCAAGTTTGTTTTATTATGAGTTCAACAAAGGCAACAAAGAAACGGAAAATGCGAGGGATATTAATGCAGTGTATGGGGATTGGACAATAAGTGTAAGCCAGTTTCAACTGTGGTTCCAGAAATTCCGAGCCGGAAACAACAACCTAGAAGACGAGCCACATCTTGGAAGATCTGTAGAGCTCGAGAAAGATGTCTTGCAAATTCTGGCGGAACAAAATCCATCGTAACTGTTGAGGAACTAGTACAGCAGCTTGGTTTTGGTCATTCAAGATGGAAAAGTATTGTAGAAAAATTTAGATTAAAAAAGTACTTTATTTATCTTAAGTTTAAAAAAAAATGAAGGTTAAAAAACTGCATTATTTATGGGATAACCGAATGTATATATATTTTCTTTTACTCTCTTACTGTTTTCAGTCAGGGTTAGGGCCGTACTGAAGCACAGACTTTCACAAGTTTTGGGTCTCCCTTCGGTATTATGCTTGACGAGTTGGACGGAACTGCAGCGCTTGATGTTTCCCAGTGGAGAGAAGACACCCGAGAATTGTTTATTTAGTACTTCCCTTATCCTCTTTGAGTCTGCAGTTAACAAATCGACTTCAGATTGTTGACCTATCTTGTAGTGCACTGTGGCAGATTCTTTCAATAGTTGGTTTTGAACAATACCTCCTCAATTCTGTCGTGTGGTCTGAGAAAATTGTCGACGTTATCTTCACGTTATACATTAGAGCTACAGTTTTGGTAAAACAGAATTCTAACCTCCCTCTCTATTCCTTCCTCTGTACATATATATATATATATATATATATATATATATATATATATATATATATATATATATATATATATGTATATATATATGTATATATATATATATTATATATATATATATATATATATATATATATATATATTATATATATATATATATATATATATATATATGTATGTATATATATATATATATAGAATAAAACTTTGTATATAAAGAGCGTGAAATTCACGAATTGACGAACACGGAAAACAGACTGTCATTCAGAGCATTCATTCTTCAGTCAGAAACCGATTCATCATGGCAAATTTCGAGATATATATATATATATATATATATATATATATATATATATATATATATATATATGAGTAAATATGTGAAGTATTATCACTGTTAGAAACAGTAATAATGAGGTGGCTAGCAAGACTTCTACATAAACAGTTATAATATTTGAAGAAAAGAAGGGTAAAAATACCGCTTGCAAAAAATGAAAGTGAAAGCTTAAGAAAACCCACCAATTCTGCGATAAATACACACACGAGCAATTTAATGAACATTTTAAAAAATAGGCCTGCCTTCAGGAGGGAAATTGAAGGTAGTTTTATTACATATTCCAACATCAATTGATTTCATGCTGTGCATGATAAAACATGCCCGGCAACCCTCATTTGAAGGCAGTATTAACATCTATTTCTAAAATATTTAAAGTATTTAACAATATTTTTCTAAAATATTCATTACGTCAACTCGTGAGCGTTTCTAACTTTTGGGCAATGAAATGTTACCGAAGTATTTATCACGAATATAGTAGTTACATTACTACCACCCTTTATCACTATACACCTGTGATAAGTTGTAAGCATGGAAATAGTGGCATTTATTCTGTTCCTAACATTTTTAATAAGTCCATTGTTGCCAGGTCATAGTTTCAGATTGTTTCTATATTACGTGTTTTGCACATTTCTTGCGTTATCATATCAATACATTAATGCGTGTACCTCTACGGACACAGGAAAACTAGTGATTTATTAATTACTGTCTTCCTGTTTCAGTAGAACTAAATATGTTTAAATATGCTATGGCTACTGAATACCTGCAATAAATGACGCTGAAAAAATAATAATCTAGATTTAAACAATTTAACGTTTCGTCTGATTTTTATCACAACACATGAATGTGAGATGTCATCACGTGACGAACGCCGCAGTTTTGTGACTTTGTGCAGTATATCCACGTACATTAAGTAAGAATTATATATATATATATATATATATATATATATGGGTGTGTGTGTGTGTGTGTATGTCTCCGAATGATTATGTAACACACAGACACGCACGCGCACGCATACAGATATATACATAGTCATTACGAGTCAAATATTTCCTGCTTTCTTTACGAAGATTTTTGT
Organism: Octopus sinensis; assembly: GCF_006345805.1. NCBI lineage: Eukaryota > Metazoa > Mollusca > Cephalopoda > Octopoda > Octopodidae > Octopus > Octopus sinensis. Next base: position 64,931,070 of record NC_043010.1, read on the forward strand.
GAATGAACGCTTGAAAAGCATAATTGTTATAAACCGGTGTAGTCCTCATTTCCACTCGCACGTTATTAACATAACAGGATATATTTAGAAAGAAACGAATCCACAGGTTGAGACATATTTTTAAAAATATAATATAGACTTAAATTATACCTTGTTGACAATTGTCACCTTCATATCCAGCAGCACACCCATCTGGACATGTCCCATTTCGTCTGTCGCAGGTTTTGTTGTCAACACAGTGACATATATATTTACAATTTACACCAAATTTATCTCCTTCACATTCTGAAAATATTGGTATAAACAAATTATATTAGATATCATTTACTGAATATAATAAAAGGTATGTCTATAATACTTTTCTACTTCAGAAATATAATTAAGATATCGTATGCCTGTAAACAAACATTTGTTTCGCTTAACGTAATATGTTATCATAAACAAGATTGAACAGGTAGAGACATTAAATGAAATATAAAAACTAATTTAATAATTTGGAATAAAGTATAGAAAATTACCTTCTTGACAGCTGGATCCGCTGTATCCTGCATCACAATCACCTGGACATGATCCATTTACGTGGTTACATGGTAGGGAACAATGACAATGCTCTTTGCAACTATCACCAAAGCTACCACTGGAACATTCTGGAATAAAGTATTGTTAGAAACGAATCCGGAGTATTCCGCCTATACATATATATATATATATATATATATATATATATATATATATATATATATATATATATATATATATACATAGTGTTTTCCCTTCTCTGGATCTTTCCTTTTCCTATGTTCCTGACAAAGAGCTCCGCTCGAAACGTAAAACCCTCCTTCTTCCCTTCCTTCCTGAGTATCAAATAATACAATATTTGTTCCACGTCCTCGCGTTTGTGTTTTCTCTTTGTACTTTCATGTTTGGATTAACTTTATATATATATATATATATATATATATATATGCATATATGTATATATATATATATATATATATATATATATATATATATATATATATATATATATATATATATATATATATATATATATATATATATATATATATATATATATACATACATGTATGCATATATATATATATGATACTATATGCATATATATGTATGTATATATATATATATATGTATATATTTATATATTTATATATGTATGTATATATATATATATATGTGTGTGTGTGTGTATACAAGCAATTATGCCCCTACGTGAATTTGCGTGTGCAGGAAGGCAGGTACACACACACATGAACACGTAAAGTCACTGAAATACATCTATTCACAGATGTATGGATACCTTACCATCCATGCATACATACATACATATTTACTTTTATATGAACACAAGTAAACAGCATACACGTATATATATACATATGTATGTGTATATATATATATAAATATATATATATATATATATATATACATGTATGTGTATATATATATGTATATGTAGATATCTATATGTGTGTGTGTTTTGTGTCTGTGACTGTGTGTGTATGTGTGTGTGAACACGCATGGCTCAGTGGTTAAGGATTGCGAGGTCATGCGTTCGATCTCCAGACGTGGCGTTGCGTTGTCTTCTAGAGCAAAACACTTCATTCCACGTTGCTCTGCGATCATTTCGTCACCTGGCATGGGGCACCCGTTGCCCCAGTGCAAATAATGTTGATTTCATTTGATCACTGCAAACAAATCATCTGCGTCGCTGTTTGCTAAGACATTGCCTAACGACGGTTTAGTCCATTATATATATATAAATATACATGTGTGTGTGTGTGTGTGTATGTGTGCATGTATATATATATATATATATGGGAAAGATATCCATAATATACATCTGGAGATCCTAAGTGTCCTGAACTTGCATCGAGAGTTACGCAAATGCCAGAACTGGGCGCCACTGCGTGGTGCCTAGGATATATGTAGGACACTCGAAGATTTCACAATGAGCTGGATCTGTAGGTCAGATGAAAAACTGCAGGGCGATGAGGGCAGCTGCATCGAATCTCTATGACCAAATAGCAGTTGCTAGAAAGCCTCATGAAGTGAGTAGATGGCGGTGTAGCATGGCACAGTCATATGAAATAGAATCAATCATCAATATATATATGTATATCAATATATATGCATGTATATATATAAATATATATATATATATATATATATATATATATGTGTGTGTGTCTGTGTGGGCGTATGTGTGTGTGTGTATGTATGTATGTATGTATGTATGTATGCTATGTCAGGTCACTTTCGAGTGCTACTGGTAAGATATAATCCAGTACAACCTGTTGCAATGCAAGCCACATCTGAACTTTCTGCATATATTTAGATGTACTCGTGTTAATCATCATGAAAACAATAAGAGATAAAGTAATCAATGAATACATTTACCTTTCTGTGTGTGTGTGTGTGATTGTAGATAGTCTCTTGAACTCTTACAAACAGCATCTATTTCTCATCTTATTTTACAGTTTTAAGAAAAGAAAAGATTTTTGCATAATGTAGTATTTGATATAGAAAAGAGCGAGATACTTCTGTCTGGAATATCTTGGTTCATTGCTTGTAAGCTTTTCTGGGCTGACTTACACTTTCTCTCTCTATCTATCCCTCTGTCTCTCTTTTATTTCCCCCCCTCCGCTCACTGTAATGAACATTTTAAAAAGTAGGCCTGCCTTCAGGAGCGAAATTGAAGGTAGTTTCAATACATATTCCAACATCAATTGATTTCATGCTGTGCATGATAACACATGCTCGGCAATCCTCAGTATTAACATCTATTTCTAAAATATTTAAAGTAATTAACATATTTTTCTAAAATATTCATTACGTCAACTCGTGAACGTTTCTAACTTTTGGGCAATGAAATGTTACCGAAGTATTTATCACGAATATAGTAGTTACATTACTACCACCCTTTATCACTATACACCTGTGATAAGTAGTAAGCATGGAAATAGTGGCATTTATTCTGTTCCTGACATTTTTAATAAGTCTATTGTTGCCAGGTCATAGTTCAGATTGTTTCTATATTACGTGTTTTGCACATTACTTGCGTTATCGTATCAATACATTAATGCGTGTACCTCTACGGACACAGGAAAACTAGTGATTTATTAATTACTGTCTTCCTGTTTCAGTAGAACTAAATTTGTTTACATATTCCATGGCTACTGAATACCTGCAACAAATGACGGTGAAAAAAAAAATCTAGATTTAAACAATTTAACGTTTCGTCTGATTTTTATCACAACACATGAATGTGAGATGTGATCACGTGACGAACGCCGCAGTTTTTTGACTTTGTGCATTATATCCACGTACATTAAGTAAGAATTATATATATATATATATATATATATATATGTATATATATATATATATATATATATATATATATATATATATATATATATATATATATATATGGGTGTGTGTGTGTGTATGTCTCCGAATGATTATGTAACACACAGACACGCACGCGCACACTTACAGGTATATACATAGTTATTACGAGTCAAATATTTCCTGATTTCTTTACGAAGATTTTTGTGAATGAATGCTTGAAAAGCATAATTGTTATAAACCCGTGTAGTCCTCATTTCCACTCGCACATTATTAAAATACCAGGAAATATTTAGAAAGAGACGAATTCACAGGCTGAGACGTATTTTTAAAAATATAATGTAGACTTAAATTATACCTTGTTGACAATTATCACCGTCATATCCAGCAGCACACCCATCTGGACATGTCCCATTTCGTCTGTCGCACTTTTTGTTGTCAACACAGTGACATATATCTTTACAATTTACACCAAATTTATCTCCTTTACATTCTGAAAATATTGGTATAAACAAATTATATTAGATATCATTTACTGAATATAATAAAATGTATGTCTATAATACGTTTCTACTTAAGAAATATAATTAAGATATTGCATGCCTGTAAACAAACATTAAAATTGTTTCGCTTGACGTAATATGTTCTCATAAACAAGATTGAACAGGTAGAGACATTAAATGAAATATAAAACATAATTTAATAATTTTGGAATGAAGTATAGAAAATTACCTTCTTGACATCTGGGGCCGTTTCTGGGCTGACTTACACTTTCTCTCTCTATCTCTCTGTCTCTCTTTTATTTCTCCCCCTCCCCTCACTCTCCATTGCTGCAGCCGTCAGCAATCATGGAACTGGAACTCTAAACCAATATCTGACGATTCAGCACTAGTGATGTCAGCAAGTTCTCGGAAGACAAGACCCCCTCAATTAAATAGGGTATAATCTGGAATCTCTAAATAGGACAACTAATATTATGGAACTCTTCCAGAATTGTAAGGAACAGTCTATAATTAGCTTGTTACAATAAATATACAACGTCGACAATTAGCTTGTCAAAAGAAATAAGACAAATTAAGCTGTTTCCTTTTTTAAAAAATATAGAGTATTAGGATAATACTTGGATAAAACGTAGCAATGAAGAAATAACGTCAGGGATATCCAGATACTAAATTAAAGTCTATAAGCCTCTCCAATGCCCCAAACAGCATATATAACGTAATTTTTTCTTTTAGAATTCTCGCGTAAACTGGTTTTGCAAATGGAGTCAGTATGGAAACATGTTTAACTTATAATTAAAGATGTGTTAAAGTATTTTCCTTGTCTTCTTCTTTTCATTGTATATATATATATATATATATATATATATATATATATATATATATATATATATATATATATATATATTATATATATATATATATATACATATATATATATGTATATATATATATATATATATATATATATATATATATATATATATATGTATATATATATATATATATATATATATATATATATATATATATATATATATACAATGAAAAGAAGAAGACATATATGTATATATATATATACATATATATATATATATATAATTGTTTTTTGTATCGTCTTCTAACTGTTTTACGTTCTTGTCCCAGTTTGTATTTTTCTACATAATATATATACTGCGGCGTCCGTACCATCGTTGGCCTTATATATATATATATATATATATATATATATATATATATATATATATATATATATATCTATATATGTAAGTGGAGAAAGACTGTATTTATGGTTATTAATGGGATTCACCACAATTACTTAATAGACAGCATGAAGCATTCTCTTCATGCAAACATAAGTTCTATTCTACATTTAGGTTCTTCCACAGGTCCATATGCAAGCAAATCAACACGCATAATACTTTCTTAACTACATTCATCATTTCAATATACGTGCGTTTTTCCTTGATCTATTTATACATTTACCTCAACATAAGTATCTTAGAAGTTCCCTAACTGCAATGCTCTTTTTAATTCTTAAGGCATCCATTTCTAGCAATTTACCTCCCTTACTGACCACTGAACTAAAGTTTATTCTTTCTCACCACGCTGAACCTAGAATTCTTCTATCTACTGAATTACCCTTTAATAGCATAAATGCCTTCCTTCTCCACTTTACCAATACCTTAACCCCTAACCTCTCACCCGGAATCTACCCTGACGAAGAATGATGCCGCTCTCTTCCCTTTTATCTTTCTCTTACTTGTTCTTTTCTTTTTATTTTCGCTTTCGCTCTCACTCTTTCTATTTCCAGTACCTATCCTATTCCTTTCTTTTCTCTCTTCTATTCACTCACTCACACCACCACTTTCTCTCAAATCTATCCTGATGTTTGTCTCCCCCACACTATAAAAACACCATTTTTGTTCTTACAAGATAATCAATTAATCTATTCATTCAATCTGATGACAATATTCCACATACTGCCTAGATTTATCTGGATTATACTTAAAGGACTATACCTTCATGGAAGTACAGACTAATTTCCATACCTTCTCGAATAAGATGAGCTGTGAACTTTATTCCCATGTCTTTCTTCTATATAATGTGAATTCTCTGCCTAGAAATTTCCTACATATATAACATGTCTCTGATTATGGACCACCCAGTGTGTGAGGTTGACCCATCACCTGGTATATACGATGGGCTTTCTTTCAGTTTCCTCCTACCGATCCACTCACAAGTCTTCGGTTGGCCCTAGGTTATATTACAAGACATTTGCCTAAGATGCCACGCAGTGTGACTGAATCCACAACCATGGGTTTGGGAAGCAAGCTTCTCACCACAGGGCCAGATCTGCACCTTCCTTATATATTTAGTGTTTCTTTTCTTGTTCATCATTACAGCCATAATATATAAAGTAATCAACGAATACGTGTATGTGTGTGTGTATGTGTGTGTATGTATCTTTAGAGACTCTCTTGAACTCTTACAAACAGCATTTACTTCACATCATATTTTACTGTTTCAAGAAAAGGAGAAATTTATGTATAATGTAGTATTTGATATAGAAAAAGAATGAGATACTTATGTCTGGAGTTCTTTCGGGCATAGCTTGTACGCTTTTCTCGAACTGACTTACTCGCTCTCTCTCCCCTCTCTATTCTTGCAGCCGTCAGCAATCATGAACCTGGACCTCTAAACCAATGTCTGAGGATTCCTGATGTTTCTTATGCAAGATACAGCAGCAGTTCTCGTTACCTACAACCGTTTATTTACAGTTTATTCTGTTATCTCCTAATCTCAAAATTTTATCCTTCAGCTACAATGTTTATTTCATCTATAAACAGTGGAAATGATTCGTGTGCCATCAAGTCACACTGCGATAGGCTTACGTAACATATGCCAAGGATTAAACCCACTTACAAAACCTGAATGCCTTAGCCACAAAACCCTCATCTGCTAATTGGGCCCTTTTACTGAAAATAAACTTCTTGGCAGTTGAATCCGGTGTATTCTGCATTGAAATCACCCGGATACGGTCCTTTACTGTGGTAATATTTTTCGGAACAACGACAAGACATTTTATATTGGAGACCAAATGTGTTACTATATCAGGCTAATATTAAGATGGTTACGTGGGAATTCCTCTCAGAACATATTTACGATACCATTGTGTACATTGTTTACTGAAATCATGAAGACGTTTAATCAGATTAGCGTGTGGAATACACAAAAATCTATACTAACATAACACCTACAATTGTTATATACTTCATTTCCTTACGTCAGTGATGTGTTTAAATCCTTCAATGAAAATAGCTCCATTAATAAATATAAAAACCTAAACACACAACTACAATCTGTATGGTCATAAATATAATGACTATAATACAAAATACCCGATCAGTTAATGACATCATATATAGGACAAATAATCTTGTGAGAAATCTTCCATCATCATAAGGAAATGTTTCTCCCTAACTTTTAGTAATTCACTATTTCAATAATTGCCTAAATTTAAAAAGAGAATAATAAATGTTATTTGAACCATCAAGCGAAGTTTATACTTTTAACGAACATTATGGAATAAAAGACACATGTTACTGATATTTCACCATAAATATAAGCGATTTAACGATATCTGTTTATATTTATAAGCATTCCCTGTATATATGGCTTACCACATGTAATAAAACGAACTGATTTATGAAATATAGAATATATGGCTGTTTTCAGATTAAATCAATTAAAAGTGGCAACCAAGAAATAATGTCAGGGATATCCAGACACAAAATTGAAGTCTATAAGAATATGTCTGTTTAGAAGTCAGGTGTTTTTGAGTGTATGTATTGACTGCTTCATATATATTTACACGATCACAAACAAACACACACTAACATACATGCACATGTAAATACGTATATATGTGGAGGTATGGATGGACGGATACATACTTACATGCATACATACATACACCAATACATACATACATACAGAAATGCATACACACATACATACACACATACATACATGCATACATATATACATACATACATACATACATACACACATGTATACATTCACACATACATACATACACACACGCGCATACATACATACATACATACATACATACATACATACATACATACATACATACATATACATACATACATACATACATACATACATTCATACATACATACATTCATACATACATACATACATACATACATACATACATTCATACATACATACATACATACATACATACATACATACATACATACATACGTAATGGCGCTGTCAGCACCGGACGTGCAGGTGTAGAAGACCGTTTAAAATGTCCGTTTTGAACGCCTTCTTTTAGAAATATGCCGACTTCTCCAAATTAAATCGGTAAGTGGATTATTTCTGCAATAATTAATATGATAAACATCTTTTACTCACCAACAGATTTTAATATATAAATTTTCACCAAGTAGAATCTCGCTAACACGATTATAGATGAAACTAACATCACCACAGATGAAACTAACACCACCGATGAAAATACAATTATTTCACCAGTGAGTAATTTAAGAAGACGTAAGGACTCTTTTCATTTTACTTGTACCCAGCAACTAAACTAAGATTTACTTCGCTGCTATGAAAAAGCTGGACATGTCCCTTCAATCGGATACATGAAGCGATTAAAACAAAACTGGGACGAAGCTCATCCCAACTTAAATGCCTTCACAGCGAAATAACACCGACAACAAGCATCTTTTATGAAAAAAAGTCAACTAAACCTCGATCCTCCCAAAACACTGAGAATGGGACAAAATCTGCCAGAAGCGGCGTTAAAAATAATGTAAACAAACCATCGCTCCCGCCATCGCTAAATTCGAGTGTATCTCCAACCTTGGCAGACACAAGAGCGAAGACTGCGGAATACGACCAACTCAAGAACATTTTAAAGTTACAATTCGCAAAACATTTTGCTACTTTCTCGAAGTTTTCGTTGAGCAGCAGACCATTCCGATCGACAGTGAGAAAAACTCCGACCGATCTAATGTTTAAAGTTATCAACGATGTCCCTGTAGATAACATGGAATCACGTGAAGTTAATTACTGGAATTTAAATAATCTTATATATACACAGCCGCTATTACTCTTAAAGAACACCTAGGAGAAATCTACAGTAAACAAAGTAAAGAAATTACTAAACGGAAACAACCTAGATGGAAAACAAAACTTGAAGAAAACATTAAGAATCTGACATTTTATAGGAAACCAGTTGATATGTATGTTCTGAAGGACTATAGAAGGTCAGAACGATACACCAAATTGGCTTGTTATAGCAAGAACAATTTTTGTTGCCAAAAATGAAATCACCGAAATGGCAGGGAACTACAGGCCCATTGCTTGCCTAAACATTATGCACAAACTGTACACATGTTGCTGCAATCAATTCTTTCAGGACCATTGTGAGTTGAACAACATTGTGACTGATGAACAGGCTGGCGGAAAGGACGGGGTGTTGGGATGTGCCGAACAACTTTTAACAAAGAAAGCTGTACTGTCTGAAGTACGAAAAAAGCGTAGAAAGTCTTGTGACAGTATAGCTTGACTGTAAGAAGGCAATCGGCTCTATCCTTCATTCATGGCTGTTGAAGTGCCTGCACCTAGCAAAAGTACTTACCACCCTAAGTTTTGCTATAGAGAGACTCACAAAGACATGGACAATAGTTCTCATCCTTCCTTCCAACTGAGAACAGAATAATTGTTCCAGATAGTGTAGGCATCTTAAAGGGAATATTTCAGGGAGATAGTTTTTCTGTACTCCCTTTCAATATGGCACTGAATCCATTATCGTTCCTACTGCAGAAAACAATGGTTACATGCTAGGACCTTCAACTGCCAGAAATATCAATGTAACTCATAATTACTTTGTAGACAAGCTCAAAATTTATGCTAAAAGTGTTAACAATGCCAAAAAACAAATGGAATTAATAACAACATTTTCAGCTGTTATAGGCATGGAATTTGGCCGAAAGAAATGTTCATATTTGATTTAGAACGAGGAAAGTCAGTCCCCCAAACCCAAAACTTGTGCATCAACGGTCCTCTGTCTCCCCAATTCCGCACAAAAAATGTTAGAAGTACCTAGGTATAGACGAAAAAGTATCATATGAAGTTACTGTGAATAAAGATAGAGTGGCCCGAGAATATTACACTCTCCTCATATAACAAAACAATATCCCACAATGCAGAGCTGATCCCAACATTTGGGATACTTGATTGGTCTGTAGAGGAAATCCGCTCCATAGATATCAAAACCCGCAAAATCCTGACAGGAAGTGAGTAGCTCCACAGAAACAGTGATGTTTACACGCTCTACCTAAGAAGAAATGAAGGTAGTAGAGGCCTGAGATCAGAGCAGACGGACTTCGAATGAATGCCGTTTGGTATCACACTCAGTCAGCACTTGTTGAACAACAGCAGTAAAATTAAAAAGTAAATGCAATGCTGAAAAGTTAAGTGAGGATCATTGTACGAGTTGGCAGTGAACTCCTCAAGAAACACACTTTCCCTATACAGCTCAAAAGCTGATGGGCTCTCTTATCTAAAAGAAGGCCTGGATGGAAAGCACTCAGCATACAAAAAACAAGAAGTCTATGCATGGATATGTTGCCCGGAAACTTGAAGAAGGCAGTAGAATTGGCATCAAGTGCAGCCTCTCTTGGACACAAGACTAGTACATTAGTTCTTATTCTAACAGATATACTTTCAGTACATACCCCTCCACTGCTATTTAGTTCTCTTAATAAACAGAAACTATCTACGACTTCTAAGGGTCTTCTTATATATTCCAGAAAATCTATTTCCCATTTTCTCTTAGTGCTTATTGCGCCCAAGAATCGTCCACAAAACCTATTTTCTTCGTTAAACTTCCTGTGATACTGCTGTACCTCTTATATGGCCCTTCTTTGTAATGAGTACTGTATGGAATTTCTTCCTATATCACTTCTACATTTTGAATAGGACCATTTACCTGAAGAGATTAGCATATTGTCTATTTTCGTTCGAATTAAAACTTCAATTTCGTTAAAATAATTTTAAGGCCATTTGATTCTAGATTTTACTTCTATACCTGAAATTTCATTTCTTATTCTAATATAGCTTCCGCTATGGAAGCAAGGTCATCAGCATAGGAAGGTTCCTGAAGAGCGACTGGCTTTAAATAGCTCTCTTATGACACAGAGGACCGTCATAAATAAATTCATCGTTGTACGCATTGTTACTCACGCGTTACTTACAAATCCCTGTAAATAGCTTGAACGGCTCTCAGCATCCAATTATCTACTTGTTCCTACAGTGACTAGAAGAAACACTGTCTAATGCTTTCTTCAAATCGACGAATGTGACGTTTAGTGGCTTACATTTAGCTAAATACTTCTATAATTGCCATACTTCTCACCGACAGGAAACCAATCTGCATCTCGTTTATGTTAAATTTCATCCTAATTAATCGATCTATGATTAAGTGAGTTTCATGCTTGATCCAGTAATTTGATGTCTCAGTTGATAATTCTGACTAAGGTATTTCCTTTACCTTTGCAATGTTTTTAGTAAATGAATGAATGACATATTTCTATATCCTGGACCTAAAATAGACGTATAATTATACCGAATCGACAAATATATCCACTATTCTAGTGATATATATATATATATATATATATATATATATATATATATATATATATATATATGATACGGAGATGTACCCGCATAGCAAGTGACCTGATCTGAGATCGTGCGCTGGAACGAAAACAATTGCAGTATGGAAAGTGTTTATAAGCCATTTAAAACACACAAAACCCGTTAGAGTCACTTCAAAATTTAAATTTAATTTGCCAAAATACTTTTGTCGCTTTGATACCGCAACCTGTCTCAAATATATTTTACCTAAACCGTCAACCAATAGTTATACATTTAAGCAATATTATGAAATAATGAATACAAATGACTGATATTTCGCCATATGTACCAACGACTAAACGATGCTTTCTTTATGTTAGGCATTTCTTCTACGTTTGGCTTGTCACGATTCATAAGACAAATGAACTAATGTTTTATTTAATATAGAGTATTATCATAATGTCACATGTGATGACCAAGATATTACACCGTGACCCCACACAATGCGCTCGCAACCAGTTTTAATCGAGCTATGAACTGCGGTTCAGCAAAACAACTCATAAATAGAAAAGGTTTTATGAAAATAAAATTGCTGCGTTCGATTCGTTTGGGTACATTTCCTCAAAGGGGTGCTCCAATATGGCCGCAGTTGAATGACTGATAATATAAATATATATATATATATATATATATATATATATATGTATGTATGTATATATCACGAAAAGGCTGGATATGTAACACAGCCACAACTTTGTCATGGGGCTAAAACCTTTAGTTTAGGCTGTGAATAAAAGAAAATGTGGCATTCATACTTTTACTAAGAGTATTGGATTCAAATTCTCTTTCCAGCTGGTGAAGACATGTATTCACCTCTTCAGACAGTGTCTCTATAATACTCTATCATACCCCTCAATGGTGTACCACACATCTCCTGCCACTGCTAATTAAGTCTTCTAAATCACGGATTTTCCGAAGACGGTGGGTCGATTACATCGACCCCAGTGTTCAACTGGTAGCTATTTAATCGTCCTCCAAAGAATGAAAGAAAAAGTCAACCCCAGCGTCATTTGAACTCAGAAGGTGTAATTGTGCAGAAAAACCGCTAAGTACTATTACCAGCGAGAAAAAATCAAAGTCGACCTCAGCGACAATTTGAACTCGGAATGTGAAGACGGAAGAAATTCCGCTAAGGACTTTTGCCGGTCGTCCTAATGATTCCGCTTGCTTTGTTACGACGGTAAATGAGATATCTTAGTGAGAAGTAAATATATAGTGTTTAGATTAGAGCATTCGATTTTCAACATAATTGAAGGATCCATAGCTCGATTAATTAGGAATAAAATGAACATAAACAAGATTTATATTGGTTTCAATCGAGCGACAAGTACTACTGATCTTCTCTTTATTATGCAGCTAATGCAAAGAAGTATTTAGTAAAATGTAAAATCCTCTACTTTGCATTTGTCACTCTAAAGAAAGATTTCGGCAGGGATTCCATTCCTTGATGTCGTGGTAGTAGCGGCCGCTTGTAAACAAATGGCTGTTGAGTGTCGTTCAAGACATGTACAAATATTTTTTCAGTAAGATGTGAGTTAACGAACACAATAATGAATTTACTTTGGAGGTAGATGTCGCCATGACTCGGTCCTCAGCCTTTTTCTATTTACGAATGCTACATGTTTTTTAAACTTGGATCATAAAATGTAGAGTGAAAGGAAGCTCACATACTCTGCTGGATGAGCAAAGCTGGTTTGCTTGTACGACCAAAAATATGTCTTGAGAGAAAAATTAGGCATAAGAAGCATTAATGCACAGCAGAGAAGATGAATGGTAATGACATAGGACACGGATGAGTGAAAACAGCCGTATAAAGACGTGGTAAATCCTAAAGTTATAAAGCTTTTGGAAGACGACTCAGGAATATGTGGGATGAAGAAGTGAAGAGTGACTTCAAAATTTTGAACCTTACGGAGAAGATAAGAAACGAACGAGATTAATGGTGATGTGAAGTGCTTGAAGACCACTGCCCATCAAAGCAAAAATTAGATCCTGTCATGCCTTACTACACGGTTCATCTAACGGTCATCTTTCTGTCTATCTTGCTACTGTGGTACTACTCGCTCAGGAGATGTGATATCATTTATCCCCTATTTGTCATATTGTATGGCTACGGCGGTTCCTTACAAATGCCTCCTCCTCATCCCGTACCTTCTATCACCCCTCCTCCTCCTTTTAACCTATTTCACTTCACCTCCAGCAAACTGATATTCATATCAAATTCCTTCTTTAAACATCTCTGAAACTGTTGACACACAAAAGTGCAGTTAACTAAATCGCACCTTGTATAATGAAGGTACGCCCTCAACATTACTCTCTCTCTCTCTCTCTCTCTCTCTCCAGCTGGTGGAGCCATGCAATCACATCTTCAGCAAGATACCTATTCCTGTCTCTCTACCATACTTTTATATGCCTCAATACCGTACCCCATTTTGCTGAAGGTTCTTGCCTTGGAAAACTTGGTGACATCACTAGTGCTGGTGCAACGACAAAATCGCTCAGTACACACTGTAAAGTGTTTCATGTTAATAAGAGCATCCAGCTACAGAAACCCTGCCAAAGCAGACACAATAGCTTGGCGCAGCCCTCTGCTCTCGTTGGGACACTAAGAACCGCACACCGGCTACCAACATACAGAACGGATGTCAAATGGTGATGATGATGATGATACCTAGTCTCATTGAAATGAAGTTTTTAACATGGATGTTATAGCCTACCCGTTAGTTCAATCGATTTCTGTATGTCTTCTTCAAGTCTTCTCATCTACCTTATATCTATGATGTACATATACAGAGGTTGGACAAAATAATGCAAACGCCAACTATTATAGCATCAAAATTTTGAAATATCTATAAAAACCATCAAAAATTTATTTTTATATATTTTCTGATTTATTATTGTCGCATAATATGTCTTGCTAAAATTGCTGTTTCTTTTCAGTTACCATTAGAAAAAGGTAATCAAAATTCATTAATATAACAGTTCTATTGGACTTTCAAAGAGGTCGAATTGTTGGTGCTCATATGACAGGTGCTAGCAAAACAAAAACAGCTGAAATGTTTAGTTTATGAAGAAATACTATTCTGAAAGTAATGCAGCCTTTGAGAAAGTGGGAAAAACCTCCTCTTCGAAATAAAACTCCGGAAGAGAACCAAAACGTTCAGATACGCGATTTGTTAGAATTGATCACAAAAGTACAGTTCCCAAAATTACTGCAGAGTTCAATGACCATATTGGGAACCCTGTTTCCACAAAAAACTGTTTGCAGGGAGCTGCACAAAGCCGGATTTCACGTGAGGGCTACAATCAGAAAACGACTACTTTCAAAATCAAACGTCGCAAAGCGTTTAGAGTGGAGTAAAAAACTACAGAATTGGTCCTTAGAGCACCCTTTCCCTTACTTCCGACCACCGGTCGAGTATACGTCTGGAGAGAGCCAAAAGGAGCAAGAACCATTTGACCCAGACTGCTTTCTTCAAACTGTTAAACATGGAGGAATATGTGGCAGAATTAATAGTAAAGGCTATTTAACCATTTTATCTGATCAAATTCCTTATATGGTTGCAGAAAAGTTTCCTGAGGGAAACGCAATCTTTCAGGATGATAATGCACCAATTCACACAGCTAAAGTTGTTTTTGAATGGCAGGAAAAACATTCTAGTGATGTTGAAAAATTCATCGGGTCACCACAGTCCCCAGATCTCAATATTATTGAGCATTTATTGTGCATTTTATTGAAACATGTAAAGAGCCGATACCCTACACCATATCAATATCATCACTACAAGAAATGGAGATTGTTTTAGCTGAAGAATGGACAAAACTTCCTTTGGAAACAATTCAAACTTTGTACGAGTCCATACCCCGTAGACTTGAAGGTGTAATTACTACCAAAGGCGGTCCTACCCCATATTAAGATAATTTGTTTAAAATTTCAAGATGTTTCCATTATTTTGTTCAACCCCTGTATTTATGTATACACACACACGTATATATATATATATATATATATATATATATATATATGAAAAACAAGTCAAAAATAGAAAATGCTAAGATGATTTTATAGTGAATCACTATAAAATCATCTTAGCATTTTCTATTTTTGACTTGTTTTTTCATATATATCAACTCGTGTGTTCCTTTCCACCCTTATACATACATATATATATATATATATATATATATATATATATATATATATATTAGTGTGTTACATAATTATGTGTGTATATACATATATAAATACATGTATTTACACACACACACACATATAAATATATATACGTAAATACATATATATGTATATGTATAAATACATACACATACATCCATACATATATACAACATAAATAGAAACGCATGCATCCAACATATCTCAATATGAATTCACGAAGCATTTAATGAATCTAAGTTTGGAAAATATATTGGTTATAAACCTGTATAGTTCTCATCATGAAATAAACGGAAACATAAAGTAAGAATCAGATGCAGAGATTTAAACATAATTTTATGAAATGTATCATAGTTTCATATCATACTTTGTTGACAATTGTAGCCTTTATATCCAGCAGAACATTCTTTTGGGCATTTTCCAGTTTTTCTGTTGCAGTTTTCGTCGTCGATACAATGACATGTCCCTCCACAATTTCTACCAAATCTACCAACTTCACATTCTGAAAATATTAATATAAAACACAATAGGTTAGATATTATTAGCTCCACACAATAAAAGTTATGGCTGTAAGAGCTCTCATCTACAAATATATGTGAGATATCAATGACATGCTTTTTATTTTCTTGCCTTAAAGCATAACTTATGAGTTAACATTGAAGTAGTCTTTGATGATAAATAAGAAAGTTGATTTACGCTAAGAAACACTAAACACTAACACTAAAGAATTTTAAAATGTTGGAATAAAAAGTATTGGAAATAACCTTCTTGGCAGTTGTATCCGGTGTATCCTGCTTCACACACTCCTGAACACGATCCATTTATGTGGTTACATGTTGCGTTACAATGACAGGACTTTGTGCATTCGGGACCAAATTTACCATTGTGACATTCTGAGATAAAAAAAAACATTAGCCATGAATTGCTATTATAAGAGTTTTATGATATAGTATGGATGACTTAATATGCTAGATATTGTTATTTGTTTTAGCATTACAGACACGAGATAGAAATGTGTATATACTTGATTCTTCATTGTATTTCAACGTGGATCAATGAAATATCACTATAGATAATAAGATGAAAGTATTCGGGTAAAATCAAATCCGATGAAATATCAAATATAGATAATTATAAAGAATCACGAGCAGCCAAACGACTTCCTTCACCATCTTTTGCATACGTCCTCTCCCTATAACAGAAATTGTGTTTAATGGCGATAGAGTTATCAATGAATGAAAGTTTGGTAAGAAGCTTGCTTCCCAACCATATGGATCCGGGTTGGGACACCTAGAATCGCACAACGGCCTAACAACATACAGAACGGATGTACACTGGTGATGATGATTGTTAATGATACCTAATCTCATTGAAATTACGTTTTTAACATGGATATTATAGCCTATCCTTTAGTTCAATCGATTTCTGTATGTCTTCTTCAAGTCTTCTCATCTACCTTATATCTATGATGAATATATACAGAGGTTGGACAAAATAATGGAAACGCCTACTATTATAGCATCAAAATTTTGAAATATCTATAAAAACCATAAAAAAATTATTTTTATATATTTTCTGATTTATTATTATTGTCGCGTAATATGTTTTGCTAAAATTGCTGTTTCTTTTCAGTTACCATTAGAAAAAGGTAATTAAAATCCATTAAAATAACACATCTATTGGACTTTCAAAGAGGTCGAATTGTTGGTGCTCATATGACAGGTGCTAGCATAACAAAAACAGCCGAAATGTTTGGTTTATCAAGAAGTACTGTCCTGAAAGTAATGCAGCCTTTGAGAAAGTGGGAAAAACCTCCTCTTCGAAACAAAACTCCGGAAGAGAACCAAAACTTTCAGATAGGGACTCCTACGCGAATTGTTAGAATGGATCACAAAAGTACAGTTCCCAAAACTCTTGCAGAGCTGAAGAACTACATTGGGAATCCTGTTTCCACAAAAACTGTTTCCCGAGAGCTGCACAAAGCCAGATTTTACGGGAGTGCTTATTCAGAAAACCACTACTTTGAAAATCAAACGTCGCAATTTTTTTAGGGTGGAGTAAAAAACAACAGAATTGGTCCTAGAGCATTCTTCACCCTATTTCCGACCACCGGTCGAGTTAACGTGTGGAGAGATCCAAAAGAAGCAAGAACCATTTGATCCAGACCGCCTTCTTCCAACTGTTGAATATGGAGCAAAATCTGTGATGATCTGGGTTAGGGATATATCTTGGAAATTCCCCGGCCTAATTGTTTCCCTTCATGGCAGAATTAATGGTAAAGGCTATTTAAGCATTTTATCTAATCAAATTCAACCTATGGTTGCGGAACTGTTTCCTGAGAGAAACGCAATCTTTCAGGATGATGATGCACCAATTCACACAGCTAAAGTTGTTACTGAATGGCAGGAATATCATTCTAGTGAAGTGAAGTTCATCGGGTCACCAGTGTCCACTGATCTCAATATTATTGAGCATTTATTGTGCATTTTATAAAAACAAGTAAAGATACGATATCCTCCACCATATCGATGTTATAATTACAAGAAATGGAGATTGTTTTTGTTGAAGAATGGACAAAGATTCCTTTGGAAACAATTCAAAGTTTGTACGAGTCCATACCTTGTAGAATTGAAGGTGTAATTACTGCCAAAGGCGGTCCTACCCCATATTAAGATAATTTGTTTAAAAGTTACATGTGTGTGTGAGCTATATATATGTGTGTATTACACTGATACGTATGTATGTACATATTATATACATACACACATAGATATATATATATTTACATGTATATATATAGAGAGACATATATATATAAGCATAAATACATATATATATATATATATATATATACATTTATACACACACATATATATATATATATATATATATATATATATATATATATATATATATATATACATATATATATATATATATGTATGTATGTATATGCATAAATACATATACATGTATATGTACAAATACATATCCATACATATATACAGCATACATACAAGCGCATAGAACCCATATATCTCAATATATCTCGATATGAATTCACGAAGTATTTAATGAATGTAAGTTTGGAAAATAAACTGGTTAGTCTGCGTCTCCATTACCACGTTAATTAAATGAAAGAAAAGATAAAATAAGAATCAGATGCAGAGATTTAAACATAATTTTATGAAATATTTTATAGTTTCATATCACACTTTGTTGACAAAAGTAGCCTCTATATCCAGCAAAACATCCATCTGAGCATTTCCAGTTATTCTGTCGCAGTTTTCGTCGTCGATACAATGACATGTCCTTCCACAATTCTTACCAAATCTACCAACTTCACATTCTGAAAATATTAATACAAAACGCAATAGATTAGATATTATTAGCTCCACACAATAAAAGTTATGGCTGTAAGAGTTCTCTTCTACAAATATATGTGAGACATCAATGATACGCTTTTTTATTATCTTATCTTAAAACATAACTTATGAGTTAACGTTGAAGTAGTCTTTGATGATAAATAAGAAAGTTGATTTACGCTAAGAAACAATAAATCAAATGTAGAGAATTTTAAATTGTTGGAATAAAAAGTATTGGAAATAACCTTCTTGGCAGTTGTACCCGGTGTATCCTGCATCACACTCACCTGGACATAATCCATTTATGTGGTTACATGTTTGGGAACAATGACAGGACTTTGCGCAATTGCGACCAAATTTATCGCTGAGACATTCTGAAATAATAAAAACAATGTTAGCCATAAATTGCTATTATAAGAGTTTTATGACATAGTATAGATGACTTAATATGCTAGATATTGTTATTTCTTTTAGCATTACAGACACTAGATAGAGATGAGTATATACTTGATTCCTCATTGTATTTCAACGTGGATCAATGAAATGTAACCACAGAGAATAAGATGAAAGTATTCGCGTAAAATAAAATTCGATGAAATATCAAATATAGATAATTATAGAGAATCACGAGCAGACAAAGGACTTCCTTCAGCAACTTTTGCATACGTCGTCTCCCTATATCAGAAATGGTGTTCAATGGTGATAGAGATATTAATGAATGAAAGTTTGGTAAGAAGCTTGCTTTCCAGCCATATGGATCCGGTTTCAATCCCACTGCATGGCACATTGTGCATGTCTTCTATTATAGCGTCGGGTTGACCAACGCCTTGTTGGTGGATTTGGTACACACACACACACACACACACACACACACACACACACACACACACACACACACATATACGCACATATATATATATATATATATATATATATGTATATATTCATACATATACATATTTATTTATACATATAGATATATATAAAATAAGTAATCCGAATGACCCATCCTTGTTTTCTTTGTATCGTCTATATGAATTTTTTGTTCTCCCTTTTTTGTATCACCTGACTGTCTGGATGTTTTGCGTTCTTGTCCCATTTTGTATTATATATATATATATATATATATATATAGCGCCGTACGCACTCTTTAGTCTCCTTTATGTAAGTATACAGTTTTCTAAATCTTGCACGACTCTATTTCTGTCTATCAGCCCTTTTACGCTTATTTGTTCATTCCACTCTTCGTTCTTTCGTTCCCCCTCTCTCACATTTCTTTGCCTTCTCTCCTTGCTCATTTCCCTCCACTTTTCACTTCACTCTGTCCTAGTTGAGTGATACCCAGCATGGCTTTCGATCAGGTAGGAGCTGCCTGACCCAGCCAGCTCTTACAGCCTTATGACTGGGTGTTGAAGCAGTTACTCGACAAATCAAATGTGGATGTAATATACCCTGATTTTGCAAAAGCGTTTGACAAAGTGGATCATGGTATGATATGCAGCAGACTGCGTGATCTCGGCATAGCTGGAAAACTTGCAGAATAGTTACAGGACTTTCTGAAATATAGAACTCAGAACGTTGTGGCTCATGGAGCCACCTCTATGAAAAACAAACACTGAGTGGTGTTCCATAGGGCACTGTCTTGGGACCACTGCTTTCTATAGTGGCATTCTCAAATATGCCCTAATATGTCCGGATAGTCACCCTTGCAAGATACGCAAACGATACACAAGTCTCGCAGAAAATACAGAACCACAGCGATGTTGCACATCTGCAGCAGATGTTGGACTCAATATACAGATGGACTGACAATAATAATATGCGGTTTAATGCTGAAACTTTCCAAACCCTGCGCTACCCGCGTCGAAAACTGAATATAAAACTTATAGGTTACACTGGTCCACAACAAATTTCAATCCTAGAGCCTAAATCAGTGAGGGACCTGGGGATCAACATGAGTGATGATATCTCTTTCCAATTGCACGTTTCCAGGATGGAAACAAAGTGCAGACGACTGGCTGGATGGATCCTGAGAACATTCAGAATCAGAGATAAGGAACGATGTTGGTTCTCTGGAGGACATTCGTCCTCAGCCACCTGGATTACTGCTCCCAGCAGTATGAAATTACCAGTATGAAATTATCAGCGGACCTTAGAGCAATCCAGAAAATTCAGAAAGAAGATCGTCTTTTTGCAACTGATCAGCTACTGGGAAAGGCTGAAACAGATAAGATTCTACTTCTAGTAGAGCAGGCGGGAGCCTTATGCAGTAATATACATCTGGAAAGATCCTGGAAAGAATTGGCCAAATGTTGGCATTGAAAGCTACACCAATGCCAACGACACTGCATAGTGCCAAAGATCCCAGCAACACCATCGCGCTTCAGGACCAGTTACTGCAACAGCCTGGGGTTCAGGGGCCCACAGCATTTTAATATTCTCCCAAAGAGCCTGAGGAACCTGTACAATGTAGATGTAGGCGTTTTTAATTCAAAGCTGGTCTTCTTCCTGTCAAGATTCCTAGATGAACCTACCTCACAGCAAAAGGGGCAAATGAAGGTAGCTACATCAAACGCCATTCTTCACCAAGTGTCACATTTTGAAGGAGACTCTAGTAATAACAGTGTAGCAAAACAGCGGTGCATCAGCATGGCCGTAGCTCTGAGCTGAAACTACAGAAAAATATATATATATGTATATATATATATATATATATATATATATATATATATATATATATATATATATATATATATATATACACATATTTATATAGAACTATGTGGAGGCGCGTGACTTAGTGCTTAAGGCGTTGTGTTCTTGAGCAAAACATGGGAAAACATTGTCGTCGGAAGAGATAGATTTTGTTGGGTTTGAGTGTCAGAAAGTTTTCATATTTGACAATTGCGCACTGAGATGGTAAAACTGATGACATAGGTAATGAGACTTTGGTGGAGTTGTGTTGAGTGGGTGGAGAGCAGAAATTAAAATTGAATGAATAAAGTATGTTGAGCCTCTGCGTGACAGTGCTTATAACTAGGCTGCCTTGATTATGAATGGGTGAGTAGCGGTCTCTTAAAGCCTGGAGATTTTCTTTGAAAGAAGTTGTTGTGGTGAGTGACCTGCTCTAGAACAACTAGAAAATAGGCAGATAATGATATTCAGTAATCAGCAGGTTTGAGTAAGAAAAACAAAACAAAATATTCATCCCAGTTGTAGTTTATCCCTCAGAGTGGCCCTGTTGGAACGGATATATCATCAGAGGTATTACTCATGTGGCCATCCAGTTTTTCTTTATATATTGTGTACCTAGTTTTATATTATCTAATTTATCCATTTGTTATTTCAGACAATAGTGTGTAGTGTAAGGGATGATTCACTGCTATTTCTAGCGGATTATACAAACATTTAAATGTTTTCCGCTGGAACTGTTTATTTTTCAGCCAGAGCTGGCACTTATTCCTTCCTCGAAGTTAATTTTTCTGTATCTGTGGCGCCACTGCGTTCGGAACTGCTCCAAGTACACTAGGATTTGTTCAGCTATCTCGCATCCTGAATTGCTATGATTAGGTAGTGATCATTTGGTTTGATCGGTGACGACTAAGTTTTGGGTTTTTTGATGAAAAGACGGCTTCTGCTCCCATTTTATTAATTAGAAATATGTATGTATCCAGATAATTAAAGTTAATTGTAAGATGAACATCCCGGTTTTTTGTTTTCCAGAAATACTCTATGTACTGTTACAACACACATTATTCCAGTCTCCTTTTAAGGAGGTGAGGTATACTTCTCTGATTATTTTGCTGGTATTTCCATCATGTCGAGGGACCACGTTTTGGTTCACGTTCAGTTTGGTGTTTGGAGCACAGATGTGATGATGATTAGAGGAAACAAGACATTGGTCAATATATTCTAGCGGTAAACATTCATTAAAAGTAGAGCCTATAGCGTGTTTATTGCGACAATGCAAGTAGAAAATGGCTGTTTTACATAGTGCAGAGTTCTGATTTACTTTGGTCATCTTTAATTTCGGCATAACAAAGATTCTAGACAGTCTGCCTTTGCTGGGAATGTTAAGAACAATATATATTTGAAACTAAGAGTAAATTGTATATTTGTAAACTGAACAGAAAAACTGAGAAACAACAATTGAGACCGAAATGTTAAAATAAGGAAAGACACAGAAGAAGAGAAGAAAGATATTACAGGGAAAGCAATCTGTGCCATAAACAGTCGTAAGATTTCTAATATATTTCCGCATAAAAATTAATATCTCGGCGGTAATAGTAGAAAGTAATCGAGTTAATGAGACAGATTAAGTCCCATAGATTTTCCAAACAGAATATTAAATAATGATCATACCAGATCATATAAGGTTGATAATGTTAATATTCAAAGGTTATTGCGGATATGGATATTTCTAGAAACTGATATAAGAAAGATTTACAATGAAAACTAATAATCCCTCAGTAATATTATTGAGCAGGAGATTAAAAGTTTATCTAACCTTTGCACTTCTGGGAACCATAGGGCACGTAATATCCTATGATGCAACCTTCCTCACAGCGTCCCGTGACTTCATCACATTTAGTGCCTTCACAGTGTTCGCAACGTTTCATACACATATCTCCATAGAATCCAGGAACACATTCTGTAATAACAAAAATGATTGAAAAAGAAAATATCACGGTTGCTGTATGTATTTCATGAGCGTTAGCACCTAATATTCAGTTGTAATGATATTTTATAGAATGAATATGGTTTAAATTTTATTATTAGTGGCATATCATCCGTCTTTACGTTCTGGGTTCAATTTCCGGCGAAGTCGATTTTTACATTTCAGGGTTGATAAGATAAGTACCAGTCAAGCACTTGGGTCGATGTAATCGACTTGACTCCTCCCACAAAAGTTTTAGGGCTTGAAAGAAGAAATAAGGAGTAATATTTTAGTAACCTCAAAAATGGACATAACTATGCACAAGTCGAATGTTTGAAAACACATAATCTTAACGAATCGTGTAAAATGAAATAAGATGAGTGGATGAAAGTTGGCGAGAGTGTAATGGTATATAAAATTATATATATTTAGTTTATAAAGTACACCATTGAAATATTTGTTATATGAATCTTAATTAGCTTTATCAACACTCCAGTCAACACCAATGGGAAGTTTTATGGTCAACAGAATGACTTGGTTCATTGGATACAGAGTTCTTGACTGTAGGTAAGCAGTATGCAAGTATATTTGACAAGTGTTTGCTTAGCCTGTAATAGTGAATTGAAATTGTATCACTAAAGTGTTACTATTTAGGAAAACTGTGGCGGGGGAGGGACAAAGCGGTGGGGAAGCGAAAAGATTTCAAAACCGAACCAACCGTCTAATGGTAATTAGTATGTTCATTTATGTTCGGAGTTCAAACCCCGCTCAATACATTTTACCTTTTAAACATTCAGGATCGATAACATAGTTATCAGTCCAGTATGGAAGTCAAGATAAACGGTTGTACTTTATCTCAAAATCGATAGCTCTGTAACATTCTCATAAATCAATATTTACCAAGTGAAATAACAAATAAACATAACTTACGTAACACTTCCACTTCACAAAGAGTAAGCATTCTCCGATCTCCATTTAACGATATCCTGACATAACTTGAATTGAGTGGATTTCCACATTTAATATGAATTACTTCTTTATTGTATTCATTATCGTAACTTTGGAAACAAAGTGATGATCCAACAGAAACTTTAAATCCTTTCAGCCTGTCACCTAGAACCAAAATATAAGAGTAAAATTGGAATCAGATGTTATTTATATTGAGAATAATTTGAAAAGAAAGATCATCAAGCGAAGAGTTTACCATTTTAATAATTTGTCTAATTAAATAATCGGTAACACAATATGTACTGGCACTCCGCCGGTTACGGCTACGAGGGTTTCAGTTGATTTGATCAACGGAAGAGCCTGCTCGTGAAATTACCGTTCAAGTGGCTGAGTACTCCACAAACATCTGTACGCTTAACGTAGTTATTAGGGAGATTCAGCGTGACGCAGGGTGTAACGAGGCTGGCCCTTTGAAATACAGATACAACTCATTCTTTCAGCTGAAAGGACTTGGGGCAATGTGAAATTAGTCGCCGGGAATTGAACTCACGACTTTACGATCGTTAGCCGAATACCCTAACCACTAAGCCACACGCCTTTACATTGATAACACAATGAGTTGAAAAGAATCAAAAATATATATACGTATATGTACATAAGTACAGACAGATAGATAGATAGATAGATAGATATAGACAGAGAAACAGACAGATAGATAGATAGTTAGATAGATAGATAGATAGATAGATAGATAGATAGATAGATAGATAGATAGATAGATAGCTAGATAGATAGATAGAAAGACATATAGAGAGATAAATGTAATTGAAAACAAGGAAATTATCTTTAACAAGGTGGTGTATACTTCTGTGTCTGTATCTGTGGTTGTTTGCCTTGTGCATCATTAATGTGTGTAGTAACGTATGAATGTGCGTGAATGAATACACAGTAACATACACTTCTCTCTACGTGTCACAGCAAACCGACATTGATAAAAATTTCAGACTGTTTTATGTTGTTTAATTTAATTCCAACTAGCTTTGAGATTAAAATTTTACAGTGGAGATATTTTAGATATACGAGGGTAGGCTGAAAGATTCATAGGACGACTATGAAGGAGTGATGCTAGAGCTGTGTAATCTTGCATGCATTAAATATCAACTCTACTTCTTAATATCTGAATTGTTTCCTTCCAGGTAATCTGAAATCTGACTGTTCAAAGAAGACTTCAAATATTACTAATAGCGACTTCTCTTGAAAATGGACAAAATTTGACACTATGCTGTTATCAAATACCTTGAGAGAGAGAAAGGAAAATACTTTGTACAATAAACATGATGAACTTGTCATGACGAATGTTCCTGCGTGGTGGGTGGCACTTCTGTTGACACCTGATGAAAAGCGCACCAGTCGTACAATATCACTGGAAAATCTGACATTGTTTGAGGCAGTTTTAGCTAGTTTCCTTAAATATTTCCTAAGCTGAGATGAGTTTTGGGTTTATCACTTTGAGATAGAGTCAAAAAGACAATAGATGGAGGAGAAACACCCCACCTCCTCTGCTTCAAAGGTGGCCTAGGTCGTTACACATGCAGCAAGGTGATGGTTTCAGGTTTTCAGGATGCAAAGGTATTGTATTTATTGACTATTTTTGAAGGGGCTGACACATAAATGGCGGGTACTATGCCAAGTTGCTGAGGCAGTTACAAAAATGTATGAAGACTAAACGCTAAAGAAATCTGAGGAAAGTTATTTTGTTTAATCAGGACAATCGTCAAGCGGACACATCTTTCTGTATGTAAGTATGTGAGCCTGTGTGTGTGAGGAAGAGTGATGTCTAAGTGGCACTCTCTCTCTCTCACACATAGATACAAGAAAGATGTACGACTATTATTTACGTATGTATGTATATATGACAATATACCCCTCACTCTCTCTCTTTCTCACACACACACATCTATTTTCTTTGTGGTTTGATACTGTATGTATATGTATCTTTGTGTGTGTGTGTTTGTGTGTGCGGGCAGGGTTCTACAACCGTCAGAAAAAAGCCGGGGAATTTTCTTTCTTGATGCTCCTGGTGACACACATAAAAAGTTTTGAAACATTACTTCTCCCCAAAGTAAGGCAAAAAAATTTGCAGTTGATGAACCATTGTCTGGCTTTGCTGCCACCATTCTCACAGGTGGACGACCAGCTCATTCGGCTTTTAAATTACCAATAAACCTCGTGACAACTGACAGTCTAATTTGTAACATAAGCAAAGATTCAGGTTCAGCAGAAGTGTTGTGCCCATGCCACCATATCATTTAGGGTGAACGCACAATGTCACATAGAGGTGAAATGGAAACTCTTGGTAACACTTTACAGGACATCAGAGGCAACAATAAATTTATGGGAGAAGTACAAATCAGTTACTTCAGTCCTTGATGAAAATCAAGCTGTCCATTACCCAACAGAGTTCCGTAATTCTCTTGAGCCACCTGGTATTCCTCCACATAAACATTTGGAGGAATAATGCTTCTAGGAAATTTAGACCCTCCTAAATTATGCAATGGGTCAGGGTTGATTGTGAAGACATTATCAGCTAACGTGGCAGAAGCTACCCTCATCACAGGATGTGCCTCTGAAGAAGAGGTTTTCGTTCCAAGAATTTCAATCAAACCAACAGATATGCCCTTTGAGTTCGAACGAACACAATTCCCAGTGCGACTTCCCTTTGCAATGTCTGTTAATACAGTTCAAGGTTAGTATTTGAAATCTACTGGCTTGATTTTGTTATAGTCAAATTCTTATGGCGAAATTTGCTCCAGTTTAGTAGTTTGCAAGACTTATTTGTCTATTCTCCAAACCAGAAAACAAAGAATGTTGTTTACCTAGAAGCTCTTATTATTCCGATATATTAGGAACAATTTTATTCCCAGGCAACGACGGATGCCTCTGCAAGTACACACACACGCACACACACACACACACACACACAATATATGTATGGATTAAAATAGTTTGATAAAATTCGTTGACAATCTTGAGTTTCAAGCATGTTACCAGTCGTCAGCCATTTTGAATTTGAATGACAAGTCGATCGTCATTACCGTGAGGTGGGCTGCAATTAGTGTCGTGATTTGATATTGGTCAATGTGTAACAGTTAGCTGGAAAATACGACTTGGCGAACAGGAAATTGACCATGTGGAGGGCAGGAAATAGACTAGAAGTCGGACACGTTGTTGACCGGGAGTAGGAAGCAGGGGCATGCACAAGTCTATAGCTCTCCATGTAGTGTGTAGATGCGCTCATGTAGATGCGTCATATATAGATGTAAAACAAGCGTCGGAGATTGGAAAGCACTGGGAATTGATAAGTATTGGGGTTGGAATGTGGTGAGAGTTGGCAAAAGTTGGGAATTTGTAAATGGCTGCCCTGCTCATAGGGTTGATTGTAATATTGACCTTGATACAGGCGATACAAGGTAGCAGTTGTTGGTAAAGTGGTATATCCAGGTTGTCGGATGTCAGAGGGCTGAAATTTACCAGAAATGAATATCTCTGGGGACAACAATACGATGAATCGTATTTCTTTCTTGATAGATACTGAGGGTTCTTGGAGGATATGCAGGTTTTTACAGAGGCAGAGCTGGCTAATGGGGGCGCCGGGTGAATATCGTGGGGCTAGCCGCGTTAATGCTGGGTATTTCATCTCGGAGATCACGGAGTCTCCAGAGAAAAAGAGACGGAGAAGTAGAGTTCCCACTGTCCCTGAATCTGAACGAGTGCATATACGTCAGTAGCTGTCATACCCGTATAGTGACTAGTAAGGCCGTCGGATGGAGTAAGAGTGGCTCTGTATACTACGGCCCTTGAGACAGAAAATCCTTCGGGGGCGGGGAACGTGATAGGGTTTCGGAAATAGCATGTTGGGGGAGGTGAGGGTGCATTTTTACGTCTGATGATGCGTGCGGTTAGATGTGTGTGTACGTATGCGTGGGTATGTGCATACGTGTTCGTTTAAGCATGCGCTTGTATGTGTGTGTGTGCAAATGTGCGCGAGTGCGCCTATGTACAAATGTGCTCTCATGCATCAATATACACGTGTACACAAAACTATATGAACGCTTCAACACCCCAACTTATAGAACTATATACTTGCACATGCCGCCACTTCTTACTAACCGCCAACAACCTGACTGACTTCTAGTCTATTTCTTGCCCTCCACGTGGTCAATTTCCTGTTCAGCTTGTGGTATTTTCTAGCTAACTGTTTTCCATATACCAACAATAAAACACGACACCGTGTGACCTTCCTCGACCAATCGCAGTCCACCCTACAATCAACTTTTGACATTCAAATCCAAAATGGCTGACGACTAACATCGTGCTTGAAACTCTAGAGTACCAAGAGATTTGAATCAAACTATTTTGATCCATACATGTAACTCCCAGTAAATTGGTTGAATGCCTTTTATTTCTCTGTCCACTTATTCGTATATATATATATATATATATGTGTGTGTGTGTGTGTGTGTGTGTGTGTGTGTGTGTGTGTGTGTGTGTGTGTGTGTATACGGGTTTGTATGATTGTGTAAAGAGGAATATATAAATCAAATTCTAACCTAGTCTGATTTTAATGTTTTACCACATAAAATATTTAGAATTTCACAATATTATAATAACAGAATATATATTTGTTTTTACGCAATCATCAGGTTTATGCAGTAGTTGTGACTTTAAATACCTTCCGATTGGCTGCAGCAGACTGAATCTTACGAACAGTGTTTTGACCAATCAGTAACTAGCTAACATATCATGGTTTAGTGAGTGCGCCAACTAAGTATTAGCTGTATTTCGATCAATCAGTATGTGGCTTAGATGTCATGGGTTAGTAGATGTGCGAAATTGGTTAGCACTTATCCCGCTTTATTCATCGAAATATTTTAGGCTATTGGTAAGCACCTTAGTCGCCTTGGTTTGGTAGGCACGTCAAGGGTTCCTTATTTTGACCGCAACTAAAGAAATAATTGTGTGGCTATATTGAAGAATGTTGTCAATAACCTTCCTCTTTTCATTGAATTCCATTGCTACTATTCCTACAATTTTCCAGAAATTTTAGATTTCAATCAAATCAATGTTAATATGCGTAACACTACCAACACCATTACCATCTATTGTCCATTTAAAATGGGTTTGAATTTATCAATAAAATTATTTACTCTTGACATCACTTGAGTCGGGTAGTTTGTAGAATTATACACATTATACACACTTTCTGCAGTTCCTATTTGCATTGGCAAATATTCTTTGATTACCGTTGCATTTGGATACGACGAATGAATCATCATTGTTGTTGAGCTCAAACTTTGCCTTTGTTAACAAGTGTGTCAAGTTTTCGCCTGTCTTTTATTTAGAATCAAAGCTAGATCCGTGATTATGTTGTGTCTGGGGAGAGTCATTATCTTTTTGTGCCTTATAATGTAACACACGCACCGGTAAAATTTCCACTTATTTCTTATTTTTATTTTCTTAAATTTTAGGAAAATAAAAATAAGAAATAATTGGAAATTTTACCGGTGAGTGTATTACATTATAAAGCACAAAAAAAATGACTCTCCTCAGACACAACTAAATATGCTTCAACACACGAACTCATATAAAGAATCTTGCAAACCAAATCCCAAAACGAAATAGATCCGTGATTATATCCTTTAATTCGTTCCTTTGTGCAAGTTTGCTAGTATACTGCATCAAATGCCCGAATTGGGAACAGATAAACGTCGGTCAGACTGGGAATGCATTATCGGAACGTTCACGTGTGCAACGACAACAGATAAGGGACGCTGATATCCACCAGACCCTTTAAGCGACCATCTGGATGCATGTGGTCAGAAAATATTTATAGCATTCCCATTCTACAAACTACACAACTCAAGCGAAGTCGAGAGAACAGGCGGAGGAAAGAATTTTATTGACGAATTCAAACCCGATTTAAATGGAGAATAATAATAATAATAATAATGATAATAATAATAATAATAATAATAATAATAATAATAATAATAATAATAATTATAATAATAATAATAATAGTTATAGTTACGGTGATGATAATAATAATGGTTTCAAAATTTGTGGTGCTATATATTGTACATTGATTTTGCAATACATATTTTGGATATTTTTGAAACAAATTGCCTTATTGATATTTCACGGAGCTCCAGGTCCAACTACATTGACTGTTTTTCTTTGTGCTTTCTTTGAGTATTTGTTTCGACTCTTTTGTACCAAGAAGTCCCTCAACATTACACTCAGTATGTAACAGAGAATGAGTCAAAGCTTTTGACTGAACAACGGACAGCTTACAATTGCATCATTCCAATGACTCAGGGAGGAAAGCGGTGGCCTGTTCTTTTTGGATGCTCCTGGGGTTACTGGCAAGACGTTTTTGATAAACCTTTTGCTAGCAAATGTCAGTCTAGATGGGTGCATTACATTGGCGGTAGCATCTTCATGAACAGCAGCCACTCTCTTGTCAGAGAGACGAACAGCTCATTCTACTTCCAAGGTGCCCTTAAATTTACTTAGGATAGAGACTCCAATTTGCAACATTTCTAAGACATCCTCAAAGGCCAAGGTGTCTTGCAGCAGACGTGCTTGATTGTCTGGGATGAATGCACCATATCTCACCGTGGGGCACTTGAGGCTGTTGACCGGAGCCTAAGAGATTTGAGAAGAAAGGACATTGTCATAGGTGGAGGCACTGTAGTTTTGGTTGGAGATTTTAGACAAACCCTCCCTGTGATCCCAAAAGGTACAAAAGCAGATGAACTACAGGCCTGTCTCTTAACTGTGGAGCCAGATGACTAAACTGCACCTGGCAGTTCAGATGAGGGCCCAATTATTTGGTGATCAAACTGCCGGGTTGTTTTCACACCAGCTTCTGAAGACAGGGAATGGGCAACTACCATATGCCAGCCAAATGCAACAACACCGGCTACCCTGTGGTGAGATGGTACCAACAATCAATGATCCCATAATGCATGTGCTCCCAAGCATTGCAAACATTTTAGCAACAGTCAATGGATCTGTGAGCGAACCATCCAGGTAATGATGTCGACAAAATCAACTGGGATCTCTTCCGGCTGTTGCCAAGACAAGAGCAATCTTTCAAATCCCTCGACACTGCATTGATCAAGAGCAGGCTGTAGTTTATCCAACTGAGTTCTTGAACTCTCTACAGCCATCTGGAATGCCACTTCACCACTTAACACTTAAAAAGGGGGCCCCAATCATGCTTCTCAGGAATATGGAGCTACTTAGTCTTTGCAATGGCACCACACTAGTAGTGAAAGCGATGCGACCCCATGTCCTAGAGTCACCAATTATGACAGAGAAGTATAAGGGTGAGAATGTCTTCACTCCACGGATCCTATTAATCCCTTATGAACTCCCCTTTGAATTTAAATGGTTCCAGTTCCCAGTGAAACTAAGTTTCGCTATGTCAATAAACAAGTCTTGAGGACAATCTCTCAAGGTTGTTGCATTTTATCTTGCTTCTCCTTGCTTCTCTAATGGTGAATTATATGTAGGATATTCGCGAGTTGGAAGTACCCAAAATCTTTCCATTTATACTCCAATTAAAGGACACACTCAAATATCGTATATTAGACGCTCTAGATAATTAAACTGTGATCGATTTCTAAATTTTTTCAATACATTTGTTTATACTCAAATCATCTGATAGAATTCTGGCTAAATGTACTTATTAACAGGATAGGAGCGCCCACAGCCGGTTCTTCTCAAATTTATGCATTTTCAGGTCTAACGTGTTCAAATATGTACTGACAATTGAAGGTGATTGCAAAGACAAAGAACTACCTGGTTTTAAAGAATTTTAAAAGTGAGAACATCGGACGAAACATGCTATTTAGATATACAGTTGGTAGCTCAGCTAATAACTGTTGAGAACTGCATAATCCATGTTTCATTTTACTATGAGATTTAAAAGTCATACTAAAATTTCATTATTTTCTTTAACCCAGACAACGCCAGGTTAGTATGAAATATATGTGACGAGTATTAACTGTTTCTTCTGACTCGAATAATAATTTCAACTTATAAATATTGAACACTTTTCTAGCGAATGTTGATTGAGATGAGACATAAAATAGGATAAATGCCAAAATAAGAGGAAGAAACTAAGTTGTGATTTTTATGGTTCGTACATAAATTCATTCTATCGTGTGTTGAAGCATATTCTGTTGTGTCTGCCTTCAGCAACGCAACTTGGATAACGGACAGAGTCAACAACTATCGGAAGTGTTGCAAGACGCAACGAAAATGCTAGAAAAATTAATAAGTAAATGGGTGGAAATTTTACCGGTGATAAATTATAAGGCACTAAAAGAGAATGATTCTTCCCAGATATAACAGAATATATATATATATATATATATATATATCTAAAAAGTATATGTATTTGTGAAGGGAGCTGACTTCTCGTCGACAACCATGATTGTCACACGCTGATGAAAGGTAAGCACCTTGAAACTCGGGTCCGTGTGTATCATGAGTTGAAGACGGGGAGGATGACTCCCCTTCACAAATACTGAGAGGACACAGATAGTGTGTCTATAGCCAGCTGGAGGAGATATCTTCCTGGGGCTACAAACTACAGTAGCATCCACCCTTAGGGGTTAGTCATATTCAAATGGCAAATATGCGTCACGATGTGTTACCGCTACTGTTTATAACTCGCTCTCAGATTTATCATTGTTATATATATATATTATTACATCAGTGTCCTAACACATAAAAGTGACCGTACAGGTAACATTACTTATTTACGTATATAATTATAAAGATATAGTTATAAATAAGGGCTGCTGGACATGACCAGTGCCTATGCTAGAAGTAGATGTCAAATACCTACACTCCATTGTAAAACGTGTTCTCTATATTCAGTCACAGGTACGATTATTTCTTTATCGAGATAGGCTGGAGGATGAAAAGTATACGCAGCAAATATGTGTGCATTGGTATCTATTTATTTACTACCCACAAGGGACTAAACAGAGAGAGGACAAACAAGGACAGACAAACGGATTAAGTCGATTATATCGACCCCAGTGCGTAACTGGTACTTAATTTATCGACCCTGAAAGGATGAAAGGCAAAGTCGACATCGGCGAAATTTGATCTCGGAACGTAGCGACAGACGAAATACGCCTACGCATTTCGCCCGGCGTGCTAACGTTTCTGCCAGCTCGCCGCCTTAAAAGTGTGCATTGCTATCTGCAGGTGAACTTACCTGTGAGTGCGTATATTTTTCGCTTGTATATTAATGGTATCTTCTTCTGGAGATCGTCGAGTAATATACTAAGTCTGTCCCTGCGCATATGTATGTGCGTATGCATGTATATGTATATGAATGCGCACGCATGTGCGTGTATGAATAATTTTATGGATGCGCGATATCATGCACGTGTATGTACATATGTATGAATATGCGTATGCATGTATGTATATATATATATATATATATATATATATATATATATATGCGAGTGTGTGTGTATTTATGCATATGCGCACATGTATATATACGTATGTACGCGCGTACGTGTATCTTTGTATTCTTCCCTCTATTTTAAATTTTACTGCTAAAACTACCAATTACTTTGGTATCACCCTACCTATACCTTTTCTCTAACCCATCCCTAAATAAAGCCCTATGATATCACCCCTACTCACATATTCACATTTATTCACTCCTTACCTTCTCATCTCTTCCTATCCACCCCTTCCTTCTCCTCTCCCACCCCCTCACATTATCTTGACCACCAACTGATACTCATTTTCTCACTTCATTCACCCTTTCTTCTCTTTCTTTTCTTTTCTTGTTTCACTCTTTTCACTTTATTCTCGTCTCTTTTATTATAAATTTTTATCCTTTTTCTTTTTCTCGCTTCCTCTTATTTTCCTGTCTTCATTTTGACCTATCTCCACATTCTTATTACACACATCTCTTCCACCTCCATCTATCCGCAAATACTACCACTACATTCCCAAATTTTTCTTCGCACCACAAAAACCATTCGAATGGGCAACACAGAATCCACGGCTGCATACCCTCATTCGCAGCAGGGTAGCGTCCGTGGAAAACTCTCAGCACGATGTCATGTAGGGTGTTTTACCTGATGCTATCCGAAAGCAAATGTGTTTTTAAGCAAAAGATATGCACACGGGAGGTGAGAAAGTCTTTTACGTTTCGAGCCTACGCTGCACAACAGAAAGGAACACAGAAATAAGCAGAGAGAGAAAATTAAATCATAAAGATTTAGTGGCTAGCGATCAATCAGGGTGAATGTGTGTGTGTATATATATATATATATATATATATATATATATATATATATATATATATATATATATATATATATATATATATATATATATAAATACATATATAGCGATATGTATATATATGTATGTATGTATATATATAGTAAAAATTTCCCAAAAAAAAAACAAGACGAAGACAGTTGTGTAAAAAACAAACAGATGTATTAGTTTAACGCTCGGGAAGTGAGAATATCTTAAACGTTTCGAGCCTACGCTCTTCGGCAGAAAGGAACACAGAAATAAACAGGGAGAGAAAATAAAGAATGTTTGGTGGCAAGCAATCTATCACGGCGAATTCCGGACAGAGGGGGACAAGAGTGGGGTGTGGGTTAGACTGAGTGTGGGGATAGGGGTGGGGTATGTGGGAGTGAGGTGAAAAGGATGGAGTGGTAGTGGGATGGGTTGTATAGGGAAGATGAAGTTTGATTGTGTAGGGGTGGGGTTACGAAGGAGGGGTGCCGATGAAGGGAGAGGGGGAAGGGAGAGGGAGGTAGGAGTGAAGAGAAGTAGGTGTTAGAGCAAGAAAGAAGAGGTGGTTAGGAAGTGAGAGGAAGAGAGGAGAGGGGAGGAGGGTTAAATGAAGAGGGGAAGAGAGTTGAGTCCATGAGGCGCAATGAGCAAAGAGAAAAGATCAATTGCTGTTCACGTCGAAGACGGGATTCCGGATGGCCCCTGTGCAAGGACAATCCGAACACAAAGTGGTGTTGCAAAGAATGACTGGTAGAACGGTAGCCAAGTGGCGTCCCGTTTGATCGATATATAGAGGACAGAAAGAGCAGGAGATGCAGTAGATGGCGTTGCTAGAAGTGCAGGTGAAGGAGTCAGTGAAAAGATAGGTTTGGTGATAGGTGCCTGTGAGGAGGGTAGTGTTGGAGATGTGAGGGCAAGTATAGCAGCGTTGGCGGAGCTGGGGAACGAGCCGGGTTGGGAGGTTGCGTTAGGGGAGAAGCTGTGGACCAAGAGGTCACGTAGGTTGTGAGTGCGTTTGAAGGAGGGGAAGGGTCGGTTAGGGAAATGTGATACGCGTGTTGATGTATGCTTTTATATATCAATGCATTAGATTCAACTGTTTCTGCTATAACACTTTATTAAAAACAACGTAATTTTAATAGAAAGAAAACAATTCATCATTTAATAACGATTCAGTCATAAAAACAGAAACACCATTCATTAAAATCCTCAATGATCTAAATTGACGCATTGCACTGGCAATTAGAAGTGTTATAGTTGGAAAGGAATTTTAACATTATTTACATTTGACGGATATTTGACCTCGTCTTGTTTGTTGTTAACGCAACGTTTCGGCTGATATATTCTCCAGCCTTCATCAGGTGTCCTGGGGAAATTTCGAACCTGAGTACTCATTCCTAAGGTATTTTCCTGAGGTTATTTTATTATTATAATCGAGCTCGGAATCTTGGGGTTAGTAACCTGCGCCCTTAACCACAACGCTATATGACCGTGGGCAATTATGGACTGAATATTAGGGCTTATAAATCTAATATTTTCCTATCTTTACTTAATACCGGTTCCCATATGCTGGTCATATCTGCACTCACTCTGCTTAGGAGGTTACTATGTCCTACCATATGTGCTGTTTCTTTTAGTTTTCGTATTTTCCAGTGCTGTTTTATGTCTATTATTTTAACTTCGTCCCACAAGCGGAGGTGGTCTCCGTATTTTTCTATACGTGATCAGCTATACACGAATTGTCAATATCTCTTCGTGTTACAGCTTTGCGGTGTTCCTTTAGGTTAAGAGCGCGGGCTACTATCCCCAAGATTCGAAGTTCGAATCCAGGCAGTGACCTGAATAATAATAATAATAATAATAATAATAATAATAATAATAATAATAATAATAATAATAATAATAATAATAATAATAATAATAATAATAATAATAATAATAATAATAATAATAATAATAATAATAATAGCAACAACAACAACATCGGTAAAATACCTGAGGAATGAGAACCCCGAAACGTTGTGTTAACAACAAACAAGATGCGTACAAATATCCGTGAAATGTAAATAATGTACATAATTTCTCATCTCTCAAATATAGATCAGAAAAGAATTTTTGTTGGATGGATATTATCTCCTGAGTTCATAGCCACAATATTATTAAATCAATACAAGTTTCTACCAATCATAGGGTTTGTCTCTTCTTAAGTTCAAAGTAAAATGTAAACATAAAATTATTTCCATTCTCAAAGAATCAGTAGTGGAGAGAAAACAGTTCAAATTTCACCAACTATTATAATGTTCTTTCAATTAACTGCATAATAATTATATACACTATTTGAACGCAAATGAACAAACGTAATTTGAACCGACAGGGCTTCTAACGTGCCGCTGGAACTGTTAAAAATAGCAACACTGACCTTCCCGTCAAACCACACATCACTGTCTTAAAAAAGACAGGATGGTCACAGTAAGAACCCCCTTGGTCATCGTCCTGCTTAATCAGGTCTAAATGAGACTAAGTAACAACAGTAACGGGAATAGCATTTTAAACAATACTTACGGCTTTTCATTCGATTGTATATTCTCAGTTGAGATATCTTGTATGGCTTATCAAACGTCACTTGCCAAAATGGGTTTCTTCCAATCACAGTATGTGCACATGATTTATGTATGACTCCAGGATCAAAATTGCCGTCAACCGCCTTGTCGGATGTCATGCCTACATTCCTGTCCATACATGTTCCATTATAGAAAACTAGTGTTCCTGACTCTCCATAAATACTTGTTTGATATGTTTGTTTACCTTGAGCAATATTAACTGAAAAACATAGAAGCCTGAATTAATGATTAGTACAAAGTTTTTAGTTCAATATATTTTGAAAACGTATTTTCTGAGTGACATTTTTCTATAGCCCCACTTAATATAGTATATACTTAAAATATACTACGTTTGTATCATCCCAAAGTACCAGATGGAAGATAGCTGTTATAAGACAAAAAATTGACATTTATAAACTAAATACTCATAAAAAAATCAGGCAAGAATATCGAGAAAGTTAATATTATATCCCAAGGCTGAATTTTTAGCTCTAACTTATTTTATTTTACATATTAGATAATTTTCTAAATTGTTAACGTAAAATAGTATCTGACAAAATTTAATAAATATAAAATTATATAGTACTATTTCCTCTCGAACAAAATACTCGCTAACCAAATCCTTCGACAGAATACTATTGGGTTGGTGCACAATTATTGCGGCTTATTTTCAACAAATTTTATTCAAGAAAAGCAATAACAGTATTTAACAAAAACATTTTTAAATGACGGTGTGACCGTCTGCCAAGCAAATAAGAAGGAGCAATTGAAGTTGATGATGAATATGTTCCAGAATAATCATTTAAAGATGTTTTGTTACATGTACTTGGTTTTGCTGAATAAAATTTGTTGAAAAAAAGCGCAATAATTATGCACCAACCCAATAGTATCTTAATTTAATCCTATATAAATTCCATACAAATTAGACGTATGAGAACAACATTAACATGACTATACAACAATATATTGTCCATCCCATAAATAATGCAGTTTTTTCAATTGCATAACTTAAAAGTCGGAGGGGGATGAGATAAACTGATTGTATCAACTTGATATAAAAGCAGGTAGTACTTTTTCGTTGTCTTTATTCTCGGCGCAAGTTTTGAGGAATTTGGTTTGCATTGCAGTTGTATTGTGCTTTAAATATTGTTGTACTGTTCGCTGAACACTTTGGTTTTTGCTGCTTTGTGGCGGTCTCGTTGTGCTTTCCCTTCTCACGGAGGAGGGTGGGCCGGGTAGAGGGGTGGAAGACATCAGATTTTCGGATGGCAGCTGCACTGAGGGGTCCGATCTGGGCGGTCGGGCATTCCATGAAGCACTGGGAGGGAGAGAGGAGCAGGGCTGGATAGAAGATTCGCGGAGGTGGCAAGGGTAACGGGGTGCAATGTGGATGGGAACGAGTGGAGGGACTGTTCAAGGGTGATAAGGGGGAGGGTTCTAATGTGGGGGCGACGACCCCAATGGGTATTATCGTTGATGGGACGGTGGTGTACGAAGCGGACTTGGTGGAAGCAGGAGGGATCAAAGAGGTAACGAAGAATCAGGTAGATAAGGCGCTGGGGGCGGTCTTGTAGGAAGTCAAATGTCTAACCGGAGGGAGTGGGTTTGGAATGGTTGAGGGTCAATATGGGAATGCAACCGTGGTAGGTTTGAGTGCGGCAACAGTCTTAAGGGCTAATGAAGAGGTGATGTTGCCGATGTGTTGTGGAAGGCGTGCCGTGGGGGTCATTATGGAGTGAGTCCCCCAGACGTCGACGTGGCCTGGATGGCGACCGCTGGCTTGTTCGGCAGCGACGAGGAGATGGCGGTTCCCCGAGCCACTGGGACGGAAGCAGGAGGCTGGAGGGGGCAGTCCCTAAACAGGGTGATGCTGGTATCGCGGGAAGTAGTGGAAGAGTTGCCGGAAGCAGTAGCATTAGACGGTATGGTAATGGTGGTTAGAGTGGAGGGCAGGATTCCCACATGCTGCAAATGTGGCCAGAAAGGTCACATTAGAGCAAACTGCCCTCTACAGGACAGCGGGAGAGGGGAGGAACCAGCAGGAGAAGGAGGACGAGTGGGTAACACCAGGCAGGAAAATGAAAAGGAAAAGGAGGAAACCAGGTAAAATAAATACAAAACCATATCAGGGTGAATCTTTCAGAGGGATATGATAAGGATATAAGTTGTATTCTGATGGAAGAAGGTAAATATAGAACTCTGAAAGAAGCTTTTCCTTCAGATGTAAATCCACTGGGGCCCGAAGTGAGTATTGAACTCAGCGCCCCAGTGGTGAAATATGAGGACATTAAAAAATGATTTAAAATGGTATTTTGAGATTATCTTAAAGACCTGTTAAAAACGCTTTGTTTGAAATAATTGAAATCACGTAATCATCCCGGAGCGGGGCCGGGGTGACCGTTTCACCTTCATTATAAAATTTCCTTTTATTCATTTTTCATGTGTTAATTGCCCCCGCATGTATGTTTGTCCTCTGTATGTTGGTACCTTTTGGACAATAAAAAATCACTTTATTCTATGCACAAGTCTCTTGTTTGAAATTTTGCCAGTGTTTCTTGTGTTAAATTTTGAAATGTTGCGGTGAGTTGCGGTTGTTTTTGCGGTTGTTTTTTTGAAAAACTGTTTATTGCTTCGTTCAAGCAGCTTGTTATCAATCGCCCCACTGCGAGGGAATTAATGTCATTGTTGAACAGTGAGGCTTTGAGTCAATTCTGTGGGGCGTAAGCCTTTTGTTGGATACACTCAATGTAAGAAGCTTAAGTGTACGTGGCTTGGGGTCAGACTGGAAGCAAGGTCGCTTCCTTAATGACCTCACGTCACAGTTTGGATGTGATAGTGGCCACGGAAACCAGACTGTGTGGGATGCGGGCCGTTTCTTCCCTCCAGAACGGCTACAAGCAATTTATTTTCACATGCCAACCAGGGTGGGGGAGGGACACTCTGCTCTTACGTAAATTGGAGCGAGGTCACGAGCAGTGTCGCCAATCTGACCTCAAGTAAGTCAAACCTTTACGAAGCCCAATTTTATTTAGTCCACTGCCTCCCTTTCCACATATTTTAGTCGAAATCCAAAAATATGACGCTATTCTTTACGAGCGAGAATGCCCGTATGGTGACCGCTATTTCAACCACCAGCCTGGAACAAAGTGTTTAATTCAGAGAACTCCAAACATAGTACTCTTGCTACAACAGAAGCACAACCAGAACCCAAATGAAATCGTACCCCTAGTATCTACTGCTGTCCCCAACACGAGATATTATTTCTACAGCAATATTGTACGCTAATACATCTTCCCGGGATCCGACGTACAATCAAAACAACACTCCTAGCCAACATCACAAGCTTCATAAAGCCATATTCAGGTGCAGTACTACCAACACGAGGTTTTCCCACGAGTAAAGAAATAAGAAACCATCCATCAGAAACAAGAATAAAATCAACAGACCCAGCACAAACCTTTTCAACAACCCAGAAAACATCCTGTAGCAACAAAAACAAAACAAACAAACGACAAAACCGTCAATGTAACCACAGCTTTATCCACCAAATATTCCTTAACCAGACAAATTATTCTTTCTTATCCATCCGAAACCTGGCAAAAGAGATTCAGATAAATGTCTTGACTGTCATACTGTCCCTTTGTCGTTACTCCCAGTCCATAAACTGGTCCCTCGCTGACATTAAAACATAAGTCTCTTTCGGGACCGTTGAAAAAATGTAATCAAGCCACTACTCTAATCTTACCATTTTTGCCGAATGCACAAATCATCAGGTCATCCTTTAATGCGAAGAGATAAAAGATTTAACACTGGGCTACCGACCAATGAGGAATATCTCAGTGACCCGTGCAGATCGCAACGGCAAAAGAAAGAGAGGATTTACCGTTTTGCTACGTGACGCATTCACTGCAGATACGGATGTTTCATGCACCATACGTATAACAAATCCCAATGATTTTGTTATAATTAGGGTCTACAGGCCATTCCAAGAGCCTTTACTGTTCTTCAAAGAATGACTTAGCAATATTAAATCTTTTATTCAACAGTGTCAATCTGGTAGCATTTTAATGGTAGATGACTTCAATTTCCCCTGCGTTGACTAGTTTATTAATAACTTGAAAGCAATTCAGTCCAAGACAACTCAACAGTGGAGTCACTTTATTGACTAATTTTTCCTTTTCCAACTCATGCGAGAGCCAACAAGCTTCAGCAAAAACCTATTGGACTTAAAGTTTAGTCACCACACTGACACTGTCTGTAATATTGCAGAGGAAAAAGACTCTTCTTTCTGACCATAACAAGTCTGATTTCTCACCAGAACACTCTTTGACTGCATGGATCTTCACAATGGAATGCAATCACTCAGGATCGTTCACTCATTGACTCGCCTTTCGCTTATTCACTCGTTTCAAACAGCATCAATGTATCCTGGAAGCTCTTTGAGGACACTGTCACAAATATATATTTATGATATTCTCCATTACAGCCCATGAGCCAAACTAAATATAAACAAGCAAAAAATATATAAAAACCCTAATAAAAAAACTAAAAAGGATGAGTCAAAAATCGAGCGACTAAAGTATTGGCATCAGCGACAGGCGTACTTGACTGATAGAGTTTTTCTCGAATCAAGTAATGCAATCTTATATAAATCGATTCAATCCCAAAGTGTTCTACTCCTTTGCCAAAAAGCAAATGGTCGCTGTAACATTCGCTGAACCTTTGACTGATGAGGACAACATTCTCTTTAGTGAGCGAAAATCCATGGGTGAGATTCTGCAGAAGCAATACTGTTCTGCTTTCAGCAATGCAAGTATGGTTAATCTAGACAGCATCTGTGACGCAAACCTCTTGCACACCCTATTCAATATATCTCTTGACGTCCTGGATATCAGAGCACTTAGAAGTAAACTTAAAAGCAACTGAGGTGTGAGTCCCGATATCTTTCCCACTAGAGTTCGGAGGGGGGGGATGATGACATGAATTTGTATTGTCTCTAGCTATTCTCTGAATAAAATCACTAGACGTTGGTTATTTTGCTGAAAATCGATTGTCCCAGTTTTCAAAAAGGTAAATTACCTTCCAAAAGGCGAATTACCAGTCTTACTTCATTATCAAATTATTTGAGAGAGGGGTGAGGTCTCGAGTAAGTCACTTCCCTTAAGTTTGTCGACTTATTTCCATACAATATGTTTTTAGCACCAGCAGCGGCTTCCTAAGACAGCGCTTGCATTATTTTGACCACACCCTAAAGGTCCTGAGGGTTCCATTGCCGATGCCATTTATCCTTGTCTTCAGCGAGGCTTTCGATAAAGTTGATCGCATTATACTGTCAAAGTAACTATCCAACACAGAAATCAGAGGGAAATATTAGAAGTGTTTCCTGATGAACGGACCCAGCATGTGGTGTTCGATGGTGTTCGAT
Organism: Octopus sinensis; assembly: GCF_006345805.1. Classification (NCBI taxonomy): domain Eukaryota; kingdom Metazoa; phylum Mollusca; class Cephalopoda; order Octopoda; family Octopodidae; genus Octopus; species Octopus sinensis. Next base: position 64,974,222 of record NC_043010.1, read on the forward strand.
GAAGCTCAGCACTTGTCATTATTGGAATCCCTCAAGGTCCTGTTTTGGATCCATTTCTCTTTGTTATTTACTTTTGTGGCACCACTGACGTTATCAAACTCAGCAGTATAAAAACTTTCGCGTATGACTCAAAGATTTTGAAGGTCATCGACAATGTAGGAGACCAAACAAACCTCCAGTTGGATGTGCTCGCTGTTATCCAATGGGTGAAAAAAACACAATATGCAACTAAGTGATGATAAATCTTATAATAATTCTGCTTGTCGTTAGGGTACTTAGCCCATCATTAATGCTTTCACGTGATTAGAGAAAAGGAGGACGAAAAGGGGAGAGAGAGAAAAGGAAGGCGAGAGAAACCTCCATGATATGAGATTGGGGGAACATAATTGTAAAGCTTTCACGTGATTAGTTGAAGGGAATTAGAGAACAAGAGGAAGAAATCGGAGAGAGAAAAGGAGGATAAGGTGAGGAGTGAGGCATGAAGAGGGAGAAAGAAAGAGAGGGAGAAAGAAAAAGAGGGAGAGAGAAAAGACAGAGGGAGAAGCGTCCATGACATGTGGTGAGGGGAACGTAATATTTATTACGTGGTTAAAAAAGAAAGTTGAAGGTAGTGATATAGAGGAGAGTTAGGAATAAAGTTTTAGCGGAGTGATGTTCTGGTAGTGAGATTAAGGAAAGGCAGAGAGGAGAGAGAGAGAGAGAGAGAGAGAGAGAGAGAGAGAGTGAGTGAGTGAGTGAGAAAGAGACAGACAGAGAGGGATGATGGTGGTGGTGGTGGTGATGTTGGGTGCATAGTGAAAAGTACTTTTTTTTATAATTGAACTAAGTTTTTTTATATCAACTATAACTTGACGCATGCGCATCCTAATCTTGCCATTCACCTTAGAAAGAAACCAGTTTCTGTTCGCCTGTCATATGCAATGGTTATCAATAAATCACAAGGGCAGACACTTTTGATAAAGTGGGGTTGTTCTTGCCTAAACTTGCATTCGGCCACGGTCAGGTATATGTTGCATTCGGAATGGCTCTCAGATTATCTGATGTTAAAGTTATCAACACTGACAAAGGAAAAGAAACGGGAAAACTTACACGAAGGACATATTCTGCAAAGAAATATTGGATTGAAAAGTGTGCGCAAATTGAAATGTGTATTGGCTCCGACCCATCGACCTGCCGTATAATTTACCAACGATATGGTTTTCAGAGTGTGCCATACTGCATTAAATGTTTACCACTGTGAAAATGTGGGCCCAATATTTTATATATAAAATAATTTTTTTTAATATAAAATGTTTGCTTTCTAGATATGAAATTGTGACCATGTAAAATTTAAAATGTAAAACTTTCCCCGTTTTGGAGATAAATGCAAAAATAAGAGTAAATATTTATTTTATGGGTGCTGTGTATTAAATCTATAGAATTGTGCATAAAGTATATAAATGATATATATTTCTTTACTGTCCACAAGCAGCTAAACATAGAGGGGAGAAACAAGGACAGACAAAGGGATTAAATCGATTACATCGACCCCAGTGCGAAACTGGTACTGTATTTATCGACCCTGAAAGGATGAAAGGCAAAGTCGACCTCGGCGAATTTTGAACTCAGAACGTAACGGCAGACGAAATACGGCTACGCATTTCGCCCGGCGTGCTAACGTTTCTGCCAGCTCGCCGCCTTCAAGTATATAAATGATATATATAAAGTGCATTAAGTAATCATCGTAGTCTAATTTCCTTCACTTTTCAATGAAGAGCAGATGAGCAACTATCATTTGACACAGACAAAACACAGTCTACGCTTTCAGGCTTTTGTATAAAGTTTTCGGGAATAACCCAATAAGTTTACTATTAATTCCATGAAATATTCACGGACCCCAACAATTTGAATTAGTTCACTTCGGAAAAGAAGCTGCTATATACTGTTCTCTTACATGAAACCTTTAGTGGTATCAATCACTGTAAGGGCCTCGGAATAACAGTCGATAATAACTTAGAATAGAGTGACCACATAAACAACAAAACTGACATGATCCGTATGTTGTGCTCCTGGATCCTAAGAATTTTCAGGTTCAGAGATGCTCCTACCATTATCATTCTCTTCCCTACCAAAGCCCGTCCTCATCTAGAATACCGTTGTGCGCTTTGGTCTCTCGACATGAAAGTAAAGATCATAAAAATTGAAGCATCCCAGAGATCAATCAAAGAAAAAGCAAGACATGTCAGGGCTTGAATACTGGGATCGGCTCCAGAAACACAAACTTTACTCCCTCCAACTTCACCATGAGCGCTATATCATTCGTATAATGTGGAAAATATTCCAATATTGTTCAAACAGTGTTGTGATCAACTGTAAAGTTCACCCTAGACTTGGACCCAATGTCATTCGCCCTCTACAAAAATCGTCCTCGCGTCCAATTACAACACTAAGCAGAAGCATTTCACCTCAACTGGCCCTGCTTTCTTTAACATCATGCCAAGACACATAAAAGAAGAAAAGGATCTCATGGTATTCGGACATTCCCCGGATGAATATCCCGAACAAATTCCAGATAAATCAAGTACACCCGGATAAATCTCTGCAAACAATAACTCTTTACTCGCATGGGCTATGGTACCCAAAACATGATTGTAACATGAAGCATGATTAAATGTTTTATTAGTGCTGCTACTAAGTTAGTCATGGCCAGGGTTTATTCTGACCGAAAGTCATTTAAGTATCTAAGTACCCGCATACCCTGAACAAATATGTACTTACCATATGTTTGCTTGTCACACTTCTTTCCATGCCATCCATCTTCGCAGCCATATTTACAGATTCCAGTAATTTGGTGACAATATTCCGCTCCAGAACAATGACATTCATTGATACAGTCTTTACCATACAATTGTGGTGGACATCCTAAATTGATAACATCGAAACAGTTTCTTTGTAAATGAGCATTAAAATAAAACAGTTATTGAATATAACATTCAATCTTACAAGATCTCACATATAATCAACAAGAGATTCTATGTTTCAAGAGTATCTCTTGATATAGAATCTCTTGATGTAGCTAACAAGAGATACTATATATCATATTTACAATCTTAAAATTGCAGAAATTCGCGCACATATAAGAAATCAAAAATTATGCGATTCCTGTACATGTAGAAGCTACATAAGCTACAGTTGAGACACTAGCGTATCCAGAGTGTGTGCCTCCCAGGGCGGCCCTTCCGTTTGCCACCCCGTACCTCTCAAAAGCACATATTGCCTATAGTAGACTCAAAAGTGATGCCACTTTAAAAGTACCGCTATTGGTGGACCACCCCTACCGCCCCCCAAACGTAGCTACGCTAATGAATTAAGAGCACTTTAAAGCATTATAGCCGAGAAGAGAGACTTGGCTGGCTGGGCTGGCATCCCAACATCCCCCTGAACAGAACACCAGTTTGCCGAAGGTTTATCCATTTACAGCTGAGTGAACTGGGATAACGTCAAAGAAGAATTTTACTCTAGAACTCAACGCATCACTGGTCCGAGAATTGAAACACCGATTTTACAATCATGGATGCAACACCCTAACCACCAGAACTTTCATCTCTCTCTCTAAGAAGAGAGAGAGAGAGAGAGAGAGAGAGAGAGAGAGAGAGAGAGAGCGAGAGACATTTTCAAATGCAAATTATGTATTTAGTTGAAATTTATATTTTTATAGGGAAACTTGTTGCAACCTGTAACACAATTTCTACTGAAAGTTATTATCGGGGTAAAAAGTTTGCTCCACAATCAGATTTTTCTGGGTTCAAGTTCTGTTGCGTAGCACCTTGGATAAATGTCTTCTGCTATAACCTCGAGCCGACCAAAGTGTTCTGGTGTATTTAGCAAACGGAAACTGAAAGGAGCTTTACTTATGTAACATATGTGTGTGTGTGGGTGTGTGTTGGTCTCCCACAATATCTTGATGACCAGTGTTGGTTTACATTTGCATAATAAGTAATGAGGGCGATTCATTCGACCAAATAAAACTTTTCAATACCGTGCCCCAGTATGGCCGCAGTTCAATGACTGAAGCAGAAATATCTGTCATCTTTCGAACTTATTTCGTATAACAATTAATACATTCTTTTATTATTTGTTTATTTATATTTATATATATAAAATCTTTATCTTAAATTGAAAATTATTTCAAACCGCACAAAAGATACAATTATTTTATTTTTTCATAAATTAAATCAATAACATGCCTTCTCTTTTAGAGGTCTGCCTTGAGTCAGTCTGAGAATTATTCTTATGCCTCTGAGCGTGTATGATAGTTTGTGTGTATGTAGATGTGTGGTTACTTACAATGCACTCATACTCACGAATACAAAATCACAAATACAGGCAGACATATGTGTATATATACACAACCGCACAGATACACACACACACTTCGTTTATTCTTCCCTCCCCGTCTCTTATAAGCTACTCCTCATCTACATGCACTCATAGAAGCATACCTAAACACAGGCGTAGGAATAATTCTCAGACAGACTCAAGGGAGAAGTTTAAAACAAAGGAAATGTCATTGATGAGGTCAAGAATAGCAACGAAATCACCTTGACACACAAGCAAACGATTGCTTAACGAACACATAAAACAAACGATCGGTTAGTTAGTTTGTTAGATATTGAACCGTTTGACTAACAATGAAAATGTCATTTTGAATCAGTACGTATGTTCACTGGGGCAATGACCCTCCCAACACAACAAGATTTGTTTCCACACACGAATTCGAATCAAGAGTGTTGCAATCCGCATACAAAAATAAAGTATTTTACAAATTACTTTTTAAAAAGTTAATTCAATGTCAAGAGGCTTAGATGAAAATAAGTATCGTTTCAGTAATAAGGTGCCTTTTGAAAATACGTTTTCTTAAAGTTTTTTCAATAAACAAATTGTTTTGATGATAAGATGTGTGATAAATTGTCGTTTGATAATAGGTTTTGGTATCACTGATTATGCATGATATGAAATACCACAAATACATTCGAATAAACAATTGGAAATCAATTTTAATGTGAGAAATCAACATACCATATAACTTAATATGATAAACTCCAGCTTTCCCATCAATATACAAATAAGAATTCTCTACGTCACCGGTACAAATTGTTCTATTTGCGTTTGGTTTTAATTTGCATTCCATATTATATGGATAGGTAACTTTCATTGTTGAATCTATAGAGAACAGAATATACAATATACGTAAAAACAGAAAATTTATATCAGCAAATGTTAAGTTTAAGTAAATATAAATAAAACAAGTGTGTGTATATGAGTGTGCGCGTGCCTCTGCGTGTGTGTGTGTATTTATTAAAGTAAATAGTTTTGCTAGAAATAAGAGTCAAATCAACTCAATAGCCACACATACGCATATATTTATATATATGCGTGGATACGTATGTATCCATATCAGTGTATATGTCACGAGATCTACTTCACAGCCCTTAACTGCTCCTTTAAAAACTGCAAATCACCATCTTCATCATCAACATCATCATCAACTGGAAATTGAGTATATATGGTATATTTAGCACCCTGTCAGCCAGATCCATGACTATATTTCGATACTAATTTACAGTGATTTCATTTTTCTGACATTATCAATGCACTTGAGTAAGTATGACTCTTGCAGTGTCCTTTCTGCTAAATATTTTGGGCTTTTTATGTCTGCATAGAGAAAACTATTAAATACCACCGACTATTTTTCTTAGACCTGCTCTGAAATCAGCCGACATTCGTGAAATTGATAAATATATTGATGAGAAGAAGAGAAGAGAGAGAGAGAGAGAGAGAGCAAATGGTAAGGAAAGGTCTACCTTTGCACTGAAATACTTGCATTATTAACATTATTTTAGGTGGCGAGCTAGCATTCATTCCGGCGCTTTCCTCTTAAATTCTGCCGAGTCCGACTTCGCTTCTAATTCTTCTGGGGTCGAAAAATAAGAACCACCCTGCACTAATTCAAGTTTGGATTTTACACAAACTTGTAAGAATCTACGTATATACCACGTTGCCAATAATTTCAGAGATTCTGCTCACTTGGAATAATCGTTATAAATTTTCTAATAAGCATTAAAAAACGTGCTCAGTCAACGTGAACCAATATTTTGATACTTTCATAAAATAATATTATATTGTCATTCAATTGATAATGTCTGAATACAGTGTATTTAAAACGAATTAATTTCGATTTATTGTCATGAAAAATATAACTACAACAATCATTATCAACAATAAAATAGAATATGAAATATTATTTCTCACCCGCAAAATTACTGTAAATTTCTACAGTACTAAATCTGTATGTGTTTCTGAATCGCATTAGTATTCGGGGTTTCTTTGCCTGTTTGTTATCAGAGGAAAATAAATAGGAATACGTGCTCGACTCGTTCTTTATGAATTCATGATATTTTCCTGTATATAAAGAAATAAGTTTAGATTATTAAACTGAAAAATCGGAAAATGAATGCGAATAGCAACAAACGTGAACAAGTGTTCAGATAAGTAATGGTATATTTTAGAAACAAAAGAGATTTTTTACATTTGAATTACGACAAATATTAACACAAAGAAACTACAAGTTTTATTCTGATTATAGAAAGAGATTACAAATATTGTAAAAATGTTCTTTTATTTTCCGAAGATGCGGCTGTGTTAGTCCTGGTGTATATACTCGAAGGAACAGCCTCTATTCAGTTTATATTTACATTGTGAAAGAAAATACAAAACAATCCTTCCATCACTACGTTATAGTGAAACATGTCGTGAGATTGTGAGATCTAATACTCTGAAGAAGGAAGGCGCTGAGCTGGGAGAAACGTTATCACGTCGAACAAAATGCCTAACAGCATTTCGTCTCCTAAAACGGTGAGGTAGGGGAATCGTAAGAATGTCGCGCACGAAGCGCTTAACGGTATTTCATCCGTTTCTGAGTTCAATTTCCATTTTACTTTTCATCCAGTTGAGGTCGTTAAGCTATCAGTTGATTACTGAGATCAATATTATCAACTTCCCAAGAAATAGTTGCACCTGTACCAGAATTTGAAACCTATATATTTATATAAAAAAGAAATGAATGTATGTATGTATGTATGTATGTATGTATGTATGTATGTATGTATGTATGTATGTATGTTTGTATGTATGTATGTGTGTATGTATGTATGTTTGTATGTATGTATGTATATATGTATGTATCTGTGTGTGTATATATGTATGTATGTATGTATATATGTATGTATGTTTATATAAATATATATTAATATATACATACATATATGTACATACCTACATATACATGCATATATGGGTACAGGACATCAAAAAATCGTTCAACACAATGAGAAACTTTAACATAAAAACAAAAACATAGAAAACGAATATTTTTTCGAACAACGAGAAAAACAGAGAAACGAGACATGACTACGCGTAATTGATTGGTCAGCTGCAATATTTTGAGCTCTTTTATTTTATTTTAGACTTACTCTTCTTGTCCTGTACTTTTCCAGGTTTAGTAAGTACTTAAGAATATTGTCAATCTTGCTCACATTTTTTAATTTAACATATGGCAAGAAAATAATTTCATTTTACGCAAATAGTTACAATATATTTGAATGACTTTTGTGAATGTTATAATTTTTTCCTTTTGACATTTGATAGACGTTACTCTTAGTTACTTTAGATGCAAATTGCGCGTAATTTTGTTTCCAGCTGTTATTTCAGTGCGAAAACGGACATTTGCGCCATATTTTGCTTTTTTTAAAGGCAAGAGAGCTACTGAGAAAGAAATGTACGAAGTTTATGGTGTTGAAGGCACGTCAGAATTTTTTTTTTCACCCAAAGATGACCAACGTTCTGGTCGACCTGCTGTGACGATAAAGTCCGAATAAAAACCATAATTGAATCTGCTTGTCATATAAATGTGCGAAAGATTTCAGAGATTACATCGACCCCAGAACTCAACTGGTACTAATTTCATCGTTCCCGAATCGGACGGTAAAATGTAAAGTAAACAACAGGGAAATTAGAATTCAGAAGGTGAAGTCAAAATAAATATTGCTAAGCAATTTTGTCCGGTGCCCTGTCGATTCTACTTGGTTACCGCCTTACAACAACAACAACAACAACAGTTGCAACAATAATAACGCTTTCAAATTTCGATAAAAAGGCCAGTAATTTCAGGAAGTTGTTAAGTCGATTACATCGAGAATAATGATGGTGATGATGATAATCTCTTTATCACTCACAAATAGTTGACAAAATCAACTAATTTGCTGAAAGGCAGCATTTTCTGCTCCCATCTTCCATGTTTGAGGGACAATGAAAAACTTGATATCGTCTTGGCCAAAAGCGAATCTCGTCCACCACATATTCTCTTCCGCTAGAATTAGCAGGTAGATTCAAACATCCCATCTTTTCCGGTCCAAGGTAAGGCATAATGATGATATTCACAGTGAATTCAGATGATTACATGATCCACTTATTGTGACAGTAAGCAATGATTCCCACATAACTCTACGTATGAGCAATTCTCGGGACGAGAAGTTTCCGCGCTCTGCGCGCATCTCGAACAGAGTAGCTGACATCGAGTTTGTAGAGTTTATCTCAAATCGGCAAATCATCCCCAGTCTTTCGGGACCACCACCAAGTCATGGATTACTTGAAACTATACATTGTTCCCAGCCCGAAATTTCTTCGACCAGCAAATTATTTCTCCATCACAAATCTTTCCTGGAGCAACAACGTGCAACTTCCATCTAACGTATTGCTCGACATGTAGAGGGTGTTGAGCACCTGATGATATTCCAGATGCCCATTGTCTTCCCTCGATTTTCGCTTGACGTAGAACTGCAGTTTTGCCAATAAACAAACTGTAGAACATAGTGACCACACCTGTTCAAAATCAAAAAAATTGTTGATCACGTAGCCTCAGTGTTGGCCACCGTATCATTCTACATGACATGCCCTCTCCCCTATATACTATGTGCAAATAGCAAATGGATCATTTGTCAACTGGAAAACATTCCCTCCACAAAAAGCGGAAGAACAGTTATTTCAGTCTTGTGAAACGCATGGCAAAATGTTCAGGCACGCTGCCCGACCTTTTAGAGACGGCTTCCTATAAATTCTTTTATTCAACGGGTAATTGACCTCCCTGCTCGCTACGTTGCCCATCTTTTTCTACCTAGAAATAAGGACCAAACAAGACTCTTGGCAATTTAAATCGTCCACCCGTGAAATAAACCAGGTCGCTGCTGAATGTCATGGATATGAACTCTTCAGGTTCATGACTTGCACCCAAGCATTTTTTCCTGGTTTATTCCTGCTCTTGTCACAGCACCAAAGACACTGACAAAGGTGCTGATCACCTCTATGTGCCTGATGGCTGGCTCTATATCTGTGACGTAGTCCACATTTACCTGCGCTGATCTTCTCCATCCTAGTTTCCGTGTAATTTAGTAGTGTCGCAAAATTCCATAGTAATACAAATAAGGCAAGAAAAAAACAACCTTGACAGACTGTGGGCTCGATATTGAATGGTTACAATAGGTGTCCATTCACCCTAAAAAATGTCGCTGTATGGTTCGGGGAACCGACCGCAGAAGACGGAGCCGAAACCAGTTGCTTTGAGGACAGCTGTCAAGTGTTGGTGATAGTTCCTATCGAAAATTTTGATTAATTTAAGTTCATCAGGGCAGCACCAGTGCAAGATACCTTAGGCACTTTATACATGATGTATCACACGAGGTGGTGCTTACTGTGGAAAAATCTGTTAAGAATAACGCATGTCTACACATGACCAATCACACTACCAACGACAAGCGCCAACCTCTTCGCTAACACCTCAGCCAAAATCTTGAGTTTATTTTAGTATCATGTGTGGTCAGCAAAGTAACCAACAACAATTCTGTCCATACTGCAAGCTAGATCCATAACCTCCTAGTCCATATCTATTTTGAATTCACATTTAAACATGATAAACTATAATTTAAACAAAACTAGGGGACTGCTGCATAAGGGATGACTTCTGACTACATCGCAACAAATTTTCCAGAAGTTACCATAGTTCTACTTTATCAATGCTGATTTGTGGCTAAGCAATAACTTTTAGAAAACTTTTATTCAGATTAGAAGTTCTCACCTACCATCCAGATATTGGAAGAAGAAATATGTGAGATCCACTGAAAAGAACAGGAAATTTTCATTCTTGTTCATTGAAGATTTTAGAGATAACCAAAGTTGCAGCTCGATCAATTTTATTTAAAAAAAGGTATTGGAAAGATTTACTTTGGATTCAACGAAGAATTATTCCTTTCTCTCGTGGTGTATCAACAATTAGTTGTAGACCCCAGTGTTGAGGGACCACGGTTTGTTGACATGTAAGTGTAAAAGTATTTCATTTGTTTTTCGTTTGTTTGTTTTTTCCACATCTCGAATATGTAGCGGTCTTCGAAAGACATAAATTCAAAGGTTCTCACAGTTTGTTTTGGTATAAATGCTTGGTAAGGAATACTAAAAGTTGTCCGTCCACAGACTCGGACCTGAATGTCTTCTGAACACTCTTGTTAACGTGACTTCATTGATACTCAGGGTAACCCCGGGACATTGTTGCTCATATGTCTTCGTAAGAATGTCAACCAGGAATAATATTTTCTACACTGTGCAGTGTTTTCGGTTGATGAAAATTAAACATATCACCACAGAAGTCATTTATATTGTATATCTACTTTTTCTATTAAACATAGCAAGCGTATAGTGGTGGATACCAGTCCTGGATATAAACGTGTTTGTGCAATTCCTTAACCTCAAAGATAACAAATTTCTAAGTCTTTATAGACATTCAGACTGTTTTCTGAAATTTTCTTCAAACTGACTTCATGTTCCATAGTTGAAATATTCATCTTCCTTTTCAACCTAAAATGTGATTAAATGTGACGGTACTCACTTGATATCAAGCATATCAAATTCAATGAAGTCTAGCAAAAATACCAGTTTTAACACTCAAAGATCTGTGCAGTTTCTCATTATCAATATCATAAATTTCACACAGAAATATAGCCTTCAATCGCATGAAGTTTGTTAATTGACTGGAAGCTCCTCATAGATTCTCAGATGAGAGGTCGGTCATTCCGCAGTATATTTGTAAGGGGACTACCAGATATTTTTTCAGTTTGCTTAATATTAAAAAAGGATATTTCTGTGAAACTGTGAGTACACTTAAACTGCTGAAACATATATACTTAGGTGGTTATGGACTTCAAGGAGACCCAAACATGGCCGCCATCTACTAATCGGTAAATGACTTACCGAATAAAAGACAATATATACCATATTTAAATTGAAATATTGTTTCATATAATTATAAGTTCAATAATCTTCTTATTGGATTTGCGTCTTTAGTTACAATTTGAGTATTGCTAAAGCTTTACATATGTACGTATTCATATTTAAACTTCGCGCATAATGTATGGGAGTTAGTGAACACTACATAGATGCCGTACTCTGTGTAAGGAAGACCCCTAAAAGACGTATCATGTTACAAAAGACACCATATTTCAAAGTATCAAAGTATACAAACGAAATCTTTAACGGGGTTTCTTTTTGAGGAAAGATGACAACTCTGTAGCGATTACTAACGCAAATACACTCATATGTGATACTGATAGCGTTTACAATATTGAGCATGTTCAAGCGCAAAATTGAAGTTTGTATTCCTTGTGCGACGCTTTTTTACACCAGCAATTAGATGATATGTAATTTGTATACACATCTCTGGCTGGCAATAACAAGTCGTTTTGGAAGTTTTGGAATAACAAGTCGTTTCGCGACTTACGAATACAGGCCATATGTGTGTGTGTGTGTGTGTGTGTGTGTGTGTGTGTGTGTGTGTGTGTGTGTGTGTGTGTGTGTGTGTGTGAGCGTGCGTGTCTGTGAGGTACAGAAAGCATTACCATCGAAAATTCTTAAGCATTTGTAGGACATGAAGTAAGAAGTTTTAGTAGCAGAAAGAGTAAAAAAGAATATGTATATACTAGCGCTAATCCGGCCTCCTCCCCGGTTTGTACTGTACTAAATGTATACCTTATACTTATCAGTCAGATCGTAGTTAAGAGCTATTAGTCGCCAGTTTTCACGACAAATAGGTCTAAATTGCAGCCTGACTTGTTGCCTTAATCTTTCTCGTTCTCTCGAGTGGGTATTTCTGTACTACGAGCATTGCAGCACTACGGTTGTTACTTTAAATAAAGAGCAATAAAATAGCTGTGTATTTTTTCATTGTTTTATGATTTTATTTACCGTATTATTTGATTTATTTATTATTTTAAACTTAATTTTATTTTTGATTCAGTCAATTTATTTCTGTCCCTATATTATTTTAACAAACGAATATGCATCTGAGTAAAATAAATAATATAAATTGATTGATTTACAAATACATTGACAAATCGTCTTCGTATTGTAGCTGGTGTTGTCGCGTGCCGTAGCTTATCATAGCTGGTTAGTAAACAAGTGCTAGAGCTCTACTCTAGTGACACCAATTATAGATTTTTATTGAAATCTAATTCACCTATAATTCAACAGGGATGCAAAGTACATTAAATATGTGTAGGCACCGGAGTGGCTGTGTGGCAAGTAGCTTGCTTTCCAACCACATGGTTCCGGGTTCAGTCCCACTGTGTGGCACTTTGGGCAAGTGTCTTCTGCTATAGCCTCGTGAGTGGATTTGGTAGATGGAAACTGAAAGAAGCCTTGTCGTATATATGTATATATATATATGTGTGTGTTTGTGTTTCTATGTCTGTGTTTGTCCCCCAACATCGCTTGACAACCGATGCTGGTGTGTTTAGGTCCCCGTAACTTATCGGTTCGGCAAAATAAGTACTAAGCTTACAAAGAATAAGTCCTGGGGTCGATTTGCTCGACTAAAGGCGGTGCTGCAGGTCACTTTAAAATAAAGCCTGTATATTATAAATAATATATATTGGGCATTTCAGTTGATTTATAGGCAAAATATTCCAAATTTAAATTGTGGTACTTTCTGAGCAAAATTTGATACTTTGATACTGGCAGTTTCATCAAAAGAAGTTTGACAGATCTGATTGAATGAAGAAATTTACAGAGTGCGATGAAAGGAGAGCGGAACATTTCTTGAAAACCACACAGAACTCCCAGGTTAGTTAACCAGAGGCAAAATAATGTTGTGCCAGGAAGAAGCATCAACGGGAAATATTGTCGACAACTACAAACTAATAACCTGTCTGTCCATTATGTGAAAGCTGCTGAGAGGAATACTATATATAAATCAAAGGTAGGACAAAAAGAACATAACAGGTGGAATCGAAGAAAACACAACATGCCAAAAATAGACGATAACATAACATGAGTGATACCATAGACAATAACATAAAAAGATGTAAACAGGACGGAAACAAGATAGACGGGCCATTCGCAGCAAAGTTCCTCATCAGTCGGTTTCTTAAAGGTCATTATAGATTCGAACCGCTTTAATACCGAGACTATTCGAATCCAACAAGGTGCCAGGGACTTAAAGGAAAAGCATTAAGCCTCCAGGAAAATCAAACGAATATATACAACAACAAAACAAGAACGAAAACGAAGAGAAAGCAAACTTTATGCACATACAAAGCAGAGAAAACGATGGTACATTACAATACGAAAATATAAATAAAAGAGAGGGTCTCTCTACTATCGGACGAATGTAACATTATAAAAAATGCAATTGCAACAGAAACAGAATTATACATTTAAAATGGACAGGCGCCTTTCAGCTATACAACAAAATAAAAACATAGTTGGGACAAACAAGGACAGACAAAGGGATTAAGTCGATTACATCGACCCCAGTGCGAAACTGGTACTTTATTTATCAACCCCGAAAGGATGAAAGGCAAAGTCGACCTCCGCGGAATTTGAACTCAGAACGTAGCGGCAGATGAAATACCGCTAAGCATTTCGCCCGACGTGCTAACGATTCTGCCAGTTCGCCGCCTTACAAGGATAGTTTTTTTAAAATTATTCCGACGCTCTAACGATTCTGCCAGTTCGCCGCCTTAAAAGGTTAGGTTTTTATTAATTATTCCGACGTTCTAACGATTCTGCCAGTTTCTCGTCAAATAATTGTCGTATAAATAAATAACAAAAACGCTCTTATGTATGTGTATAAGCATGTATGTATGTTTCGCAGAATATTACGAGACTGAAAACAGCATCGCACTCCAGTATCTGCCTTGGCATGCATCCTATGATTGGTTGTCCCACTTTGTACCAAGCAATTTATAATGTACTGGGTTCTTTTTTTGGGTGGGGATACAGTATTGAGGGATGTGGTTTCTGTCAGATGCTCAGAGGTATGATAACGGACAGGCACGAGTGTCTTGATGTAAGAGAGATATTTTGCTACCCCTAATGAAAACGAAGGAAGAAATTAGGGGTTATCCTCAAGGAACAAGTAAGAATAGAGAAAGAAATTCAGAAAGTGTAGGCAAGTAATGGTAAGTTAGCAACTCTGTGAAAAGAGAATGACAAATGGTTAGTGATGGAGACAGAGGTGGATCCGGTGAGTGTGGAAAACGTGCAAGCATCGTCAAGGCTGAATATCAGTTGGGGGGGGGGATGAAGGGATTAGGAGAGGATGAGTGAAGAAAAGGAGGAGGAGAAGATAAGTGATAGAACAAAGTAAAGATGGTGGAAAGCAATAGTATAATGAAACCGGGGATAGATGAGATGTAGGGTGGTTTTATGATGTATGGGGATTTTCGGAATCGGAGTCTAGCGGGAAATAGGGATGGAAATTGCGTATATGTGCGTTTGTGTGTGTTATGTATATATGGGTGTATGTGATGTCGCGTGCGTGTGTATATTTCAAGAATGTGTTAAATATTATTTGTCAGTATACAATAATAGTGTAACATCTTTTCGTTTATAGGAATTAAACTGTTGTTTTAAGGAAACAAGATTATTAATGTTATGCTGTTCTGCATATCTCAAACTGTCTTATATTAATAAAGTCTAAAAGGGGTTCCAATTTTTATATATTTCTTACATATTCATGCCTTAATATCATTGCGCTTCTTGGTTAAACTTCGTCAATCAGAATTTAAATGTTGGGAAAGAAAGTCACGCTTTAAACAATTGTACTTATTATCAGAAATGCGTAGCTGTATGTTCGGACAACTCACTTTGAATGAAATTCTAATTTAAATAGTGTATATCAGAATGTAATCTTCAGCAATCCTGCTATTATTTTACTAAAATTTTTAACAATCATTTTACTTACGCTTTTGACAATATGGCTTTTTAATCCAGGTAAGCATCCATTTTCACATTTACTAAGGATTTGGAACTGGCAGTCACTAAGGTGTTTACAGTTACATTGGTATTTCTGGTCTTTCCCAAACAAGCCAACATCACCATAACCTTTACAACTGTCTGAAAACAAATAATATATCAACATTATTAAAACATTTCTTTGAATAATTCTCTTAATAAATAATATTGATTCGTTAATATTAGATAGTATTTAATTTATAAAAAAAGTTATATATTAAGATAGCGTTATGATTTATACACTGTAAAGAGCATTAGCAATCTCAGTGATGAGAAATAAACTAATCCGTATATTAACATCGGTTGGCAAACAGTTTGCTTCTACGCTGCTCCATTGTCTGCCCTGAACATTAATATATTATATATCGCATAATTTCGGTGTAAGACATACAATACAAATGATTAGTGATTAAAACAACATATTCTCAAGTTTATTTACGCATATATTTTCTTCACATCTATTGACACATTTTTAATGCCATTGTTGTTATTTAGCCATCACTCAGCATTCATTCCGTGGACCAATGATCAAAGATTTTACACCCATGTCTATCTTGTTTCCACTTTATCCAGTATGTTTCTTTCTCAGAACAATAGGGTATGATTTTAGCAGGCCAACCAATGAGAAAATGGGTGTCTTTAACCATTGCAGACTTTCAGGTTTTTCATTTTTATCATATATCTTGAATTATTGAAGTTTGTGAGTCCTTCCATTTGGTATATTTTCTCATTGAAAAGCCGCTGGGAGATACCTAGTAGTACTGGGATAATTTAAAGATATAACATTCATAGAAGAGAATAATACACGCATATAGTTTTAAAGTTTTGTTGAGAACTTGACATTGCAGAAAACAACTTGTCAAATTTTACTGCGTGGAGAATAAATCTTTCACAACGTTCAAAACTGAGGTCCATTATAAATTTTATAATCTAAAATACACACTTATATTCATAAGCAGATATATATATATATATATATATATATATATATATATATATATATATATATATATATCTATATATATATTTAATTTATTTTATAGAAGGAGCTTCTACAGGACTAGAACTGTTTCATTCAAAAGAAATCATCAGGAAGCTAGGTGACAAGAGTAGTTTTGGCATTTATACATTTAGGCAGGTTTCAAAGGGGTGGTGGTGGGGGACTTTTTGGGGTAGACATGGCGCAAACTATCATTCTTAGGGGAGTGGTCAAAGGAATCGGTGGTAAAGTAGATAAAAGAATAAATAAAAGAATAAATAGAAAAATAGAGTTTTAGGTAAATAAGGAGACTCTCACTTATACATATACATATATATATATATGTACATACACACACACATATATATATATATATATACACACACATGTACATATACACATACACACACACACACATACACATATGTATACATATACATACATACATATACACACATATACATACATACACATATACATATATACACATACACATACGTACACATACACACATACACCCATATACACATGTACATATGTACCCGTATACATGTATCTACGTACACGCCCATACCCATACTCATACATACACTTATATATGTCTACACACATATATATATAAAAGGGGATATACACCCCATACACACGCGCTCCCATATCCATATATATATATATATATATATATACATACACATATATATACACACACCCATATACACACATATATATACATACATACACATACATACCTATCCATATATATATATATATATATATATACATATATATATATATATATACACACACACACATATATATACACACACTCACATACATATGCATATACATGCACACACATACACACACATTTCTTCCCTTATTTTAATTTTATTTTAATTTTTTACTTTTGTTTTTATTTTTATTTTTATCTTGACCTCGGCCAGCCAGCCCGGCACTGAAGTGATGTCGTCCCAAGGGAACTAGTCTAAAGAGTCCATTTATTGCCCCTCTGCCTTCCTTTCTATCTTTCTACTCACTGATACGAACACAAACACTCACACACGCACACACACTCACACGTACACTCATAC
This sequence comes from Octopus sinensis, assembly GCF_006345805.1. Classification (NCBI taxonomy): domain Eukaryota; kingdom Metazoa; phylum Mollusca; class Cephalopoda; order Octopoda; family Octopodidae; genus Octopus; species Octopus sinensis. Next base: position 64,991,667 of record NC_043010.1, read on the forward strand.
ACATTCACACACGCACATGTTATATTCATACATACATACATACATCTACATACATGCACGTATATACACATACGTACACGTACCTACAAATTCATATCTACACGCATACACATACATACATCTATACACCCACAGAAGACTAGTCCATACATATACACAAATAAATATATATACATATACATATACACATACATACACACATATATATATATATATATATATATATATACATATACACATATATACATATATATACTCATATATATATATATATACATATATATATACATACACATATATACATATATACACACATACATACACGTACGCGCATACCTACATATACATACACACATATATACTTACACCAGTCATATGCATACCTACATACCCATACATCCATATATCTATACATATACATACACGTATATATACACACAAGCACATACTAATACACACGCACACACATCTAGCTACATATATAAAAAAGAAACCCAACAAGTCCATACATGTACACACATACACATACATACATGCATATACACATATATACCCATACACATATACACATACATACACATACACATATATATATATACACACATGTATATATATACATATATACACATACATATACATACACACATGCATACACATACACACACACACGCACATCTATATATACACATAAGTACATACATGCATAAATGTATACATATGTTTATACATATGCACACACATACACACACACGCGCGCATCCTTATATACATAAATACATACATGCATACTCAAATAATAAATAATAAATAATAAATGTATATACATGCAGTTACCCATTATACAGACGGATACATACATATAAACATACACATATATACCTATTTACACATATGTATATATACATACATGCATACCCATACACATAACTCTACATACCTACATATACATAAACACACAAGCGTACACACATATATATATATACATATATACATATATATACATATATATATATATATATATCCACACACATACATATACACATATACATACACACACACATACATATACACGCGCGTAAATACACGCACTCACATACATGCGTATATTCCTACTAACACCCATACGTTTCTATACATATATACAAGTGTACACATACAATATGTGAATAGTCTTAGGAGAAAATATATATACATGAAACAAATGGAAAACAAGAGATACACCATAGAGTGACCCTTCATCAGTTATCGGCCGTTTCTCTCTCTCTTTCTCACTCTATCTATCTGTCTATATATATATATATATATATATATATATATATATGAATAGCCGACAACTGATGAAGGGTCGCTCTTTATGTTGTTTGTCTTGTTTTCCATTTGTTTCTTTTGTTGTCCGCAAAAAAGTTCATATTCCGTGTATTCGTATTTCGGATATTTTGTTGTTTACGTTTTGTGACGTCCTGTGCCCACATATGTATATATATATATACATGTAAGTATTTATATATACGTATGTATATATGCATCATATATATATATATATATATATATATATATATATATATATATATATACATGTAAGTATTTATATATACGTATGTATATATGCATCATATATATATATATACATATTATTTATATTATAAGATTGAACACCACGCATCCTTTTCCAACTAAGTTTTATCTATCTATCTATATACGTACATATATATATATATATATATATATATATGTGTGTGTGTGTGTGTGTATAACCAGTTTTTAGTGTTGCATCGAGCTGTACCGATATAATATAGGATAAATACAGTACCAATAGCAATAATGCGTGGATGAAATTTATAAGCATTTAATACATCGCTACACACGCTTCCACAAATCACATGCCTCCTAAGACCGCCGTCCGTATTCCTGACACGATTACAGTGTAGTTCATGATATTCGTGGACCTCGGGTAAATCACGTCCATGGATTCATTTCTTCAGGTGATATAACATTAATAGATGTTTAACAAAGGGCTGTTTATCCCTTTTAACCAGTACGAAGGTTCATTAATTTATGTGGCTATTTAGGTGTGTATTTGTGTGTGTGGAGGAGGGACGAAGTGCTGGAAAGAGAGGGAGGAACGGCAGTTATATGGGGATGGCGGGTGTCTGGTGATGTTGGGCTGGTGATGTTGGGCTTATTTTGCTATTCCGTCTGTACATTCCTTTGTTCGATCTCATTTATGGCATCACTATCTTCAATGAAGTCTGAAGTAAACAGGTCAGTCGTTACAGCCACTACAGCCATCAGCTGTTGGAGTTCGTTGCCCGAATTGATAAATAATTTTTTCTTAGAGTGACCTTTTATTTGTTTCTGCTATTACAGTTGTATATTGTTTAACATCCTAAACATTGGTTTCTTCTTTCCTTGTTCTCTAATATACTAAGGGTGGTTGATGTTATTTCGTTCCAAAATGCATTTTTCTTTCAAATTCAGAAACAATGTTTTGCGTCTATGTTTATCTGATGTGATCACCTCGGAGTGTCTATTTGTGTATTTATCACGTTTTTTCTGAGTGCAATGATTTCCTGAGTTTCTTCAAGGCATAAATTGCATCGGGACATCACCGGTGTGCAACTGTTACATGTGTATAAATATATATATATATATATATATATATATATATATATATATATATATATATATATGTGATGATACAGGTGACATTCCCATCACTTAATGAAATTTAAGTAAATCAGAAAAAGAATAAAGTTTAGTATTGGGTATTTATCAGATGAATGCTATAAACAGGAACATGTTAACTATGTTAGCATCATCTGCTTTTTATAACAAAAGGCATCCATTTTGAAATATTTCAAAATTTTTATTTTTTCCATATTTAAAATTCATATTATTAGTTATATATTTTCTTAAAAGTATGTAGCCTTTGCTAAAACTTTCCTAATGACTTCTGCCTAAAATTGATTAATCATAGTTATCAATTAATACATATTTTCTCTTGCTCTAAGTCATTCTCTGTCTTCTTATAGAATACGCATCGTGGTCCTCTTTGTCTTCTTTACTGTGATGGTAATTTACAGAACGGAATCAGTATTTCAAGCATGTGTGAACATGATCACATACAGATAATTGCATATAATAGCACCCACAAAGCAATAAGAAACCGCACTCTATTGAAGGAATCTAAAACTATTACAAGATGATGGAACATGCAAAATATGAGAGTAAGAGCTGGATCATGCTATTCTATTAAATGATATAAAATAACACTAATACTACTAAACTTACCAGGTTTTCTGAAGCAAGTACTTTTACAATAATCAAGTTCCCTCTTATTATCTGCGACGCAATCTCCTTTGGTGATATCACATTGGGCTTTAATATAAATAAAAATAGAATTTTTATTTTTAAGAAACCATCAAGTGAGATACCTTAGAAATCTAGTAGAATATGAAAATATCATATTCATGTCTTTCTCGGCAATAAAAATGACATAAATCAAAACATTTGTTAGTGAAAATAAAAATGAAGGGAAAGCTTTTCAGCGAAAATACAGACCGAAACTTTATTGCCGGGATCGTAATAATGTTATAATATTAAAAGGGTAAAGGGTAAAGACCCCCTTCGGTCATGAATGACCATGGGATTGCACCTAGAAAGTTACCCTCCTAGACACAAGTCCGGGCAAGGTTGTTTATGGAAGACCAGCAGTCGCCCATGCATACCAGCCTCCTCTCTCCACGCCACCAGTGTTATCCAAGGGAAAGACAAAGGTCGATACAGCTTGGCATCTGTGACGTCGCAACTCATTTCTACAGCTGAGTGAACTGGAGCAACGTGAAATAAAGTGCCTTGCTCAAGAACACAACTCGCAGCCCGGTCCGGGATTCGAGCTCACAACCTCACGATCGTAAGCTCGACGCTCTAACCACTGAGCCATGCGCCTTATAATCATATAAACTATATAAAATCATGAGGTCTGTGTAATAAAATACAGTAGATAGTGATTGGCTTGAGGTTTAGAGCTGGAGTAAAGAGTAAGACATGTAGGAGAGGGATTTTTATAGCAATGAGCTTAGAGCAGTTCTAGCAGGCTTAGTTTATTATTGAGCATTAGGTAGATAATGGAATTTTTGCATTCGATAGAGAATAGAGAACGTTTATGTTAAATGCAAAGTAAAATGTGTTCATACTAGTGTATAATTAAAATGATAATTTCAAAAGATTAATAAAATTAGTATCATATAATGGAAATGTTTCGTTTAATAGTAAATTACCTAGGCAGCATAGAGGCATTATCATGGGAGTAATTATTGACCTTGTTTTAGCCGACTTGTACTTGCTTAAAGATTTAGAAAAAGAAAACATTAAGTCTAGTTAGGCAGCTTAGTGCCTGTCGTAGATATAAAGATGATATTTTCGTTCCAAATTATAATTTCTGAAATGTGTCAAGGCCGACAGGAAGCGTTGCTGCTTTCTAGGGCTAAATAGCAGTGGCGTGATTCCCTTCATGGGACTGTCACATTAAGTTGACAGTATACAACTACTCTATCGTACCACTACTGCTTATATTATAGAAATGTAATATTTCAATGAATGATTATTAATTTACAGTTTACCATTGGGAGTTTGAGACTAGCATAATTAGTATGAATGTTAATAAGATTAATTATGACGGACATCGAGTGTTTGCAGCGCAAATAACAAGACATCAAAAAATATTTCAAAGCTTGGTTTTATTTAGTAGTTATGTCTCTGTCTGATGCTAATTTCTGGTAGTTCGTTTCCATGTTGCTTGTTATTGCTTTCTATTGTTGAAATTTGTGATGACTATGCAGCTTCTTAGGTAATATCTCATTCTATGTCCAGATAATTTGTGGAGTTAGTTATAAGGTTAGTTATCATAATATATACGTAACGAGGAGCGTTCATTTACGGTTTTCTCTGACCCCCTTCGCGTTACTGCAGGAAACGGAACTTATACATGTATAATCATTCGTCTCTACATGTCACATTATAAATTGCACCGTTCCACTAGCATTCGTTTATCCTTTACGGCTGCTGAAGTGGACCAAGGTGTTATAGTGGAGGCAGTTTTCAGTGACGAGGTTCTTATATTGGAAAGGTCTTACACCAAAAGAGACTTTCAATGAAATTAAAGAAGTTTATGGTGACGATTCACCATCATACGACGTAGTCAAGCTCTAGCCTCACCAGTTCCAATGTGGAAACTTCTCCTGTTCCTGAACGACCGTATTCCGCCATTGATGACGACATCATAAAGTGGAAGCCGCTATTTTGGAGGATGGCCGCATAACTATTCGGTAACTCGCTCAAGAAGTGAAGATAAGTATAGGGTCCGCGGACAAAATCATTCACAGCAATTTGCACATGTGGAGGTTGTCTGCTCGATGGAGTCCCCGGATGCTCACACCTTTTCAGAAGCAGGAACGAGTCAAGTGTTCCCAGACAATTTTGGCAATGTGCCAAGAAAACGAGTAGGACTTTTTCAACAGACTTATCACACAGGATAAAACATGGGTCCATCACTGATCCTGATACTAAAGTCAACTCGAAGCATGATAACTCACCCTCTCCAAAGAAGGCGCGTGTCTAACTCTCAGTAAGCAAGAAGATGCTCACATTTTTGGGGACCAGCGCAGAATAGTGGTGATGCATTTTCTGGAAAAGAGCATCACTTACTCGATGAGAGACATATAGATGGTCTCGAAGAAGACAATAACACTATTGGCTACGTGATAGATGGGCAAAAGGCAATCTACAACAGAATAAAGGCAACGCGACAGAAGAACATCAGTGACATTATTTGCAACCTTTAAAAGGCTGAACATTGGAAATTGAATCAAGAAACGAAAAATGTGAATGAAATTCTGAAACACACCATAACAAAGAACATCACAGAAACAAATAATTCGATCAAGAATTGTTGTAGCAGAAAATGTTGGTGTTGATGTCAAGAAAAAGAAATATATTGGGAGTGACAAAAGAAAAGATCCATGGTAGAAAAGAAGAATACAGGCGGGGTTAGATATGCTCTCGAATTACATGTTAGACCGAAACGAAAAGGGGGAGCTTTAAAGCGAGCAGAAATACAGGGCACTGAACAGAAAGTATGGGTATTGAAAGAAAGAGCTTGAAATTGGTAATGGAGACACTGAAACAGCGCCTCGTTGTGGAAAGAAAAACGAAGGAATACCAGCAGAATAGCTTATTTCTGTGTAGATCAGAAGAGATTATACAAAGAAATAAATGGAGAGTGTACAGATGAAAAGATGATACCATATAACATTGAAAGTCAAAGGTGGTGTGACATCTGGAGCAAAGACAAGGGCACAAGAAGGATGCTAAATGGTTGCATCAGTAGTGTGTCCACAACAGGCAGATCTAGTCATTTCAGTTAGGGAAGTGAAGAAGATCAACAAAAACATGGGCAACTTGAAGGCCCCAGGTGCAGATGGGGTTCAAGGCTACTTGATCAAAAGCTTAGTGAATGTCATACACGAATAGCTGCACACATTAACAGCTTGTTATTGCCGACCATGTAATAGCAGAGTGGTTGCAATGGGTAGAATAGTGCTGTGCTTGAAAAACATCGTAAAAGGCAAACCGGTAGACAATTAGAGGCCGATATCCTGCTTGCTCATATGTGGAAATTATTGACTGGAATAGACGCAGATTCAACGTACGAACATCTGGAAAAAAATGGAGTCCTGCTACATGAGTGGAAGGGTTTGCAAGCGTAAGTGCAGAGGAACAAGGATCACTCCTGGTAGACAAAATTTTACTTAGAGACTGCAAGAGAAAGAAAACTAACTTACCCTCTCATAGATCTATTACGTAAGGCAACCATATGATTCCATACATATGATCCCACATGCTTGGATTATGGTATTGCATCGATGTTGAACGATTGCTTGGAAAAGGTATAGTAAGTGGCGAACGGAACTGACAGCATATAGAAGTGTAGGGGAATAGAAATCAGGAGTGGCATCTTCCAAGGGAACTTCCTGTCCCCATTGTTCTTTGTTACGGTCATGATACCACTAACACTGATTCTGAGGAAAGCAAAGGCTGTGTACGTTATTCAAGAGCCTCCAACAAAGAAGTCAACCCCTTGCTATTCGTGGATGACCTCAAACTTATGATAAGCTGAATCCTAAGTCCATTTCCCTGTTGATACGGGTATAACTGTCAGTGTATCAGAATGAGTTTTCGGACTGAAAAGTGCAGTGTGTTTTGTCTTGAGGAAGCACAAATTAATGTACGGATGGGCTAAGCGATACCGTCCGGGGGAGCTTATGTACCAATAGAAGAGACGGGCTATAAGTACTTGGGGGATATTGCAATGATAAACTTATGGAGAAAGAATGACAGAAGAATTTAAGGTGGTGTACTTGCGCAGACTGAGCTAATCCTTAAATCAAATTAAACTTACGGAATAAGATTAATGCTATCAACGCCTGGGCGTTTTCACTCCTTAGATATGGAGCAGGAGTAATCGTATCGGCTGTAGACGAACTAAACAGTAGATAAAACGACAAGAAAGTTGTAACTAGATTGGAATACTCCACACCAAAAAGGGATGGAGATAGTCTTTATGCACCAAGAATAAGTGGAGGAAAAGAACTGATTGGATGCGAACACAGCATTAGAGCAGAAGAAAACAACATGATATGTTAAAATGCCACAGAACCGCTATTCTTGGAAATAAAAAGATCAGGCTTGTGTAGGATGGAAGATAAAGCACTCTTGAGAATGAATGAAACTGAAAAAGAATGTATGAACAATTTCAATGGGATGTTGAAGATAAGAAGAAAGAGAAAAAGATGGATGATTAAAACTGATTTTAAATCGGAAACGGAGGTCTAATCTGTACAGTTCAAGAACAAGCATTAAGAACATTTACATCAAATCCAGCATAGATCGCACATCAGAAAGTGGAAAGTGCAGAATTGCGGACAAATGTTGAAACCGTATGGAATACTACCAGTGAATGTACGCCCGCTAGTCCAAAAAAAAATATAAGAGACGTCATGACAACATAGTAAGATTGTCATTGGACACTTTGCAATAAGTATGGACTTGACAGAGCAAAACATTGATACCGACACACTCGAAGACATATCATCGAAAATGATAATCCCAAGATCCTATGGGATTTTATGGAGCAGTTGCAGAAAACAGCACTGCTGGAACCCTCCAAATTTTATTTTTAGACTAGGAAGAGGTAGTGATGTCTTGTTGAGCCTTGCTTCGGATGAGAATATATACTACTAACTCTGTCCTATTATGTTTCTTCATCTTTTGGAAGCAGGAATGTTAAACCATTAAGTAGGCAAGAGGGAATCATACTAGGATTTGTAAACATTGTTCTGTAGCAGTTCATCGTTGCGTTTTCCAAGGAATCTAATGCTCTTAGCTTAGTTTTTTCTTTGGGGCTGGCCAGATTGGAGCAATCTTAAATTAATCACCGGAATTGCGAGGATGATCCGGTTCTTGACTGAAGATAAAAGGCTTCGAATGACCCGTCCGTGTTTTATTGTATCGTTTATCTGGATGTTTGTCGTCCCCTTTTGTATCACCTAGTTTCCGAA